>NW_010549668.1:0-32885 GCF_000687285.1 Phaethon lepturus
CGGGTGTTGTAATTTATTCTCCTCCTAACTCTGTTTTTAAAATGGATTAGATTCCGACTGACGATGTTCCTTTAACCCAAACTGGCAAAACAGACCACCGGCTGTGGGAGAAGAACTTACAAGTAGAAAACATCTGAAATATTTACAATTATATTTTTGTATCTAAGGACCGACAAAAGTATATGAATAAAATGTAAACAGCATGTGAATCCATTAACATAATACGTGCAGCTTTTGTCATATGCTGCACTAAAATAAGGCTAGCGTATGGGTTTTGTCTAAAATTTATAAAACACCATTTCCCTATCATTTAGTAGTATGAATTTACTCACAGAAGCTACTAAATAAGGATAGCATTCTATTCAAGTAAGGGTCAGAAAGGGCTGAAGACAAGAGCTGCGACCCAGGCTGGTTTCCCCGGTTCCCAGCTCCTTCTCCAAGTCCCTGCTGGGCTGCGCCCTGCCCGTGCTGAGCCGCCGGGTTGACCAGGCAGATGCTCTTCCCCCTGCGTTGCACTGGGTCCTGAGCTCAATGGGCTGGCCGAAGGCCCCTCTAGGACCTCTGCAAGAACGCTCTTCAGTGTCGGATTCAGGCAACATGAGAAATTTCCTGAATCGGAGAGCATCTCTATCTCCGTTAGGGGTCACAAGTGTGGAAACATGGATGGCAGTTATTTCACCAGCTGTGAAAACGACCTGTTAGCCGCTGATCTATGCAAGAGAACCCTCTCCTGGGCTAAAGATGACTTTGGACTGAACTCACTCCTTAGCCTGAGACGAACAAAAGCCACGCTAGCCAAGAGAGTGTGTGAACTGGCAGGCTGCAGGCCAACCTAGGTGGAAAAATATCCTTGTGCTGTCGAAACAGAGACATCGCCTGGGCAGGAAAACAAGTGTTGTGGGGACGCAGGAAGATAAGGCTTGGAGGAACCGGCTCCACTTGAGTAATTAGGGAAATCACTTCCAAGGGGTAATCTCGATCCATGGAGCCTGGTCTCAGTTTAACCAGCAACTATTTAATGTGAAATACCTATGTCTGCATAGCTCACTCATGGATGCGGGGCACCAGGCTGCAGGGCCAGGCTCTGTTTTGCTCCCTTAGGTCAGTCCCATTCCCGCAGTAACGTTTGCTGGCCCGAGCAGAGCGTGCACGGGAGCGGATGCCCACCCACACCAGCCTGGCATGTGGTGCTTGAAGTTCTCACCTGGGAGACATGTGAGGGAAGGCTGCAGAAGGCAGCTCTCCTGCTTCCCAGGAGGTGTCCACCCACTTATAGTAGCCTACAAAAGGCAGCTGCTGTCATGCTACTCCTATTTCCTTACAATTACAGCAGTAGGTTCTGCTTCGTTGTTCCACAAAAAGAATCTGGAAGTGGTTAGACTCCAAACCCTGCTCTCTCCATGGACGGAGGCATCCCACTGCAGGATCAAATGACAGAGATTGCCATGGGGTAGGAGTTCAGATACCCTTCTTGTACACTCTCTAACAGCTAATTTGTGGTGACTTCTCACTCAGCCTCAGGTGTTCCAAGTTGCCTCTTTGAGCTTCCAGTTTTCCCCATTCAGTTTCTTGGAGCTTAGGCACCCAGTTCACAGCAGCCTTTTCAGTGGGTCATTATGTCTACAGCAACCCATCACATACCAGCTTGTATATGTGTCCTTTATAAACCCCAGCCCCAACTCTATTCAGTAACAACTTTCTGAAATAGATAATGTTTTCATCAAACTGTTTTAATGTGGTTATGCTCTTCATGTAAATAAAATACTTTTCTGTTCCTTTTCTCTTTGGAACAAATTAGATTTTTTTATCATCTCATTACAACATCTGTTCAACAGAGTCAAGTCCAATACAGTTCTGAGGTCAGTTCCTGCAGCTTGAGAAAACAGAAAATGTTATTATCCTAATTTAGCAGTGATAAAGTGCTGAGGCCAGCAGTTCACATTCAGAATTCCCTGACGTTCTCAAAATTCTTTGATTTCTGGACAGCTCCAGAGCCAAAGAACAATGTCATTCTGCAGAGGGGAATTCAAACAGGGTGGAAATAATTTGGTTTTGGAGGAGTAATGCTAACGTGAAGACAACTGAGAGGCTGAGTGCAGGATCAGTTTCATCTACAACCTTAAGACATCATTTAGGCTCTTACCTTGCAAATAATTATGTATGTGCTGAACTCTAATTGTGCAACTGTTAAAAGACACAAATAAACAAGATACTGGAAGCCTGGTAGCATTCAATACCAAAAAATTGTTAATGATGTGAGAACAAAGCTGTATATTCATGAGTACCATCTACTGGCATATTCCCTATTAGCTCATAATTTGTTTATAAGCAAACATCACATAGAATCACAGAAGAGTTGAGGTTGGAAGGGACTTCCCGAGGTCATCTTGTCCAACCTATCTGCTCAAGTAAGGTCACATAGAACAGATTGCCCAGGACTGTGTCCAGATAGCTTTTCAATATCTCCAAGATATTTCAAAAGGTATTTTAAGAGGATCTCTCAAAAGATCATGTGTATATCAAGACCAATGCACCATGTGGGATTATTAATTTGTTTACAGTTAAATACGCACACATATACAAATGCACACGTATCAAGTAGGGTATATGGTTAGAAGACAGTATTGTGTCCTTTTGCTCAGCTCCTTTATGCTAACTGAATAAAGGCATGAGGTAGAGATTCAGATCCAGAGTAAGAATCTAGATTTAGGTATCTACATATAACCTGGGCCCTGAGTTTAACTGCCTAAAAGGTTTCCAGCAACACATGGGATGTTTTTGGATATCCCAAGAGCGCAGAAGCTCCATCGCCCTGTGTTCTACTATCCTCCTCTCCTGGATGTGCTGTGCCACAGACCACACTACATCTTGCATGGGACTAGGTGTGTATGTGCAGGCAAATTTTTGAGTACTAAAGGTAGAATTTCAGTATATGAAGAAGAATTTCTCTTTAATAAGATTAGAAATTGCAGAAGCACTAATTTTAACTTTCAAAAACACCTCACAGAATCACAAAATCACTAAGGTTGGAAAGGACCTTCAAGATCATCAAGTCCAACCATCAATCCAGCGCCACCATGTTCCCTAAACCATGTCTTGAAGTGCCACATCCACACATTTTTTGAACTGTAGGCCAGAAAAACAAAAATTAGTAATAAACAATGCTAAAAACAAGTTTTCAAGGTGAAACAGTAAAACAATGGATCCATTACAGCCAAAATTTCCTTTGAGTTAAACAACGCTGGGAGTTTTTTGTCTGAGTGTTAACTTAGCGTTTATAACGTGTCCCACGTTATACGCACGCATTGAGATTTTACACCATGTTGAAGTGTATGTGCTATGAAACTGGTCCTAGTCTACCCAGAGACATCACTTTGAAGTCCTGACACTCTGAAAATAATACAGTTCTTTGTGTTTGAATGTTGAAGGGCATTAGTGCCTACAATTATAACTTTGACTGCAGTATGCTCAGGCAAGCAGCTGTGCTAGTGCTACCTTCACTTACTACAGGCAGAATAACTCCACTGACCCCATAGAAGTTGTGCTGAAACAATTACAGGCACTTTTTTGGAATTTGTGGTTACCTAAAACATTTTCTTTCTTGTGTTTATAAGAGTTGATACATCAACAAAATCAAACAGAGCTATGCACTGTTTAAGATAATGGACTAATACATGTTAACAATTTCTTGCCTTTCTACATATAATTTTAAGACGTTACAGTTCCTACAACTTGTGTGATCTCACCATACTACAGCATGGGTGTATCTATCTCAAGTATTCAGAGTTATGTTTATTGTGTACCCAAATATCTACCAATTTCAACTAGAACATGAGTATGTACTCACTAAGTTTTGTACTGCTTTATAGGGAACTTCATTACTTTATTAAAACAGTCTGGTTAATTCTATGTTGTTATGAATCCTTTAATCAAATAAATTAATTCTGCATAATAAATAATACCATTGCAATCTAATTTCTGGTCAAAATTCTCTACAATGTACAAATCAAATATGACCAAAGTGGTTACAAGTAATGAGCAATTTGTGGAAAGACATCTCTCAAGTCCCCACTTTTGTACATTTTTTTATGAATTTTGTTTTCAGTGCCCTGTGTTCTGCTGTAACAAACAACACAGAAAGTTGAGGACAATCTAAAAATGAATGCAGACTTTCTTTTTGTTTGAAAACTCTTTAAGGAAAGGCAAATTATCCTTTCCTGGAAATCTGCTATTAGTTTGCCCAAAAGCAGAATGTTAATTTAAAATAATATCCTGCCAAGAAGGAAACACATCTATTTAAAATAATATCCTGCCAAGAAGGAAACACATATCCGAAAAAATACATTTGCAACTTTCATTAATGCATGATTATACTGGCTTCTTAAAATCAAGATTAAGCATGTATCTGAGGGTTTTTGTGCAATTAGAATTTAGAAACTTATCACATTTTTTTAATGCATATGTAAACTGATTTGACAAAGGTTTTGCTTTGTTTCACTGTGGAAAACCACAAGGGTTTTTGTTTGTTTGTTTGTTTGCTTTAAATCTGCAGTAGCAGCTATATTATTTCCTCATAACTGGACAAGGCATTCTTCTTCCCATAAGGCCATAAGCACCATAATCGATGTGATACTGCATGAGCAAGTATGGAAAACCCTGACGGCTCTTCTTAGCTGAAAGTCAAGAAAATGAACAAAGATTAAGTTTCCAAAGACAAGAGCCATTCATCATTTTCAGCCAACTTTAAGCTTTGATTCCTATATTTATACAGTTCATTACTTTTTCACAAGAAGCAAAATGTTCTTGTTCCATAGCTGAATCAAGCTTCTGAGAATTTAGCAGCATATGTATTAATCATTGCGTTCTCTTCATTTTTTAAAAGAGAATATGTAATACAAAGGAAGACAACAAGTTTTCTTCTCCAAGAAAAAGCAACAGCTCAGTTTCACAACATTAACTTCGACAAATATTCATGAAACCATAACTTACCGGGTCCAAAAAAGGAAATAGCTCATACTTAAATGAATTCATTTTCATAACTATTCTCATTAATCTCTTCTCATGTAGGCTCATATTTTAAACATAAAAGAATTCCTTGCTTCCATTGCCTATACTATTTTAGCTTCATGCTTTCTCAGAACAGCTGTGCCCAACGTGATATTTATGCAAACATTTTCTTCACACTATTTTCCAGCTACTCTTCTGTTACTTTACAGAAATGTGTGATGTTAGACATAGAAAGCACACTTTTCAAAAGCACTAGTGAGAGTCAAGATCTTGGTTTTCATTGAATTTCAGTTGCAGATGTGACGTCCCCTTCTTAGGTCCCTTCAAAACCAGTTGTTTTACAGAACAAGACCAAACCTGTTCTTCTATACAATGACACTTAATCTGCAAGTTATTAATTTTAATTTCTGATGGATTTAATATGAACATCAGCATTTCTTTATTACAAAACTTATTGTACAACACAATGTAATTTGCAGTTAATGCAATGAAATCTTATGTCGGAGTCTAGAAATTAGACCTCCTAGATAGGTTTCTATTTCTGTGTATGCCACTGCTTTGCTGCACTGTTCCCTTACATTCTCTGTGGCTCAATTTGCCCAACTGTAAAATAAATACCAAAAATGTAACGATAAAAAATATTTTCTTCAATTTTTTTAATATATTTGCACAAAATTCTGAGCACCCAGACAGAATAATGCAGGCCATCGTTCTGCAGATGTTCAACCTGAACTAATGTTACAGTCTCTCAAGAACACCTCTCTTTTTCAAAATGTACTCTTTGTGTTTTCCTCCCTTTGAAAAGTATTTTCTTCTTTGCAAATATGTTATGGTCCTTCAGAACCACTTAGACTAGGGAAAAACAAGGACATTTTTCTTTACATAAAATCTATGGATTTGACCATGAAAAAGGTGTTTCTCCTAGCAGCATATGCAAATCTGAAAAATCTCTAAAAGTAATCCTGCCTTGCAGAAATTGGAGAAAATGTGAGCTTCTAGAGAACATATGAAAATAAGAAAACTGTCCAATGTGACAGAATTGCACAATCAGAGCATGGATGAGGTTGGCATGCACCTCTGGAGACCATCTCATCAAGCCCCCTGCTCAGAGAAGAGTTACCCAGAGGAGGTTGCTCATGGTTTTGCTATCTCCAGGGATGGATACTCCACAACCTCCTGAGCAAGCTGTCCTAGTGTTTGTCCACCCTAACAGTAAAAGTGTTTCTTCTGATGTTTAAACGGAATTTCCTGTGTTTCAGTCTGTGCCCATTGCCTCTTGTCCTGTCACTGGGCTCCACTGGGAAGAGTCTGGCTCTGTCTTCTCTACACGCTCCCTTCGTGCATTGCTAAGATCCACCTGACCTTTCTCTTCTTCAGGCTGAACAGTCCCAGCTCCCTCAGCCTCTCCTCACATAAGAGATTCTCCAAGCCCTTCTGTGTTTCAGTGGCCCTTCCCTGGACTTGCTGTAGTCAGTCCGTGTCCTTCTTGTACTGGGCAGCCCAGCTCTGGACACGGCATGTGCCAATATAATGTACTTGTTCCCAAAAAGCAGATCTTTAAGTGGTTTGAAATAGTTATGGTTATACCTTCATTTATCCTCTTCAAATGAATTTTCATTAAAAGCTTTATCTTTTACCACCCTTTTACAGATGAAACACCTTGTAAAAATCAATGAGTGTTTAAGGTGTGGATCGATGGTATAATATGGCATTTAGTCTTTATGTGAGAACAAACTGCTCTAATTGGCTACAAATGTAGTCTTAGGCTCTCTTCCTGGCAGGCTTGGTTAATGCAGACTCTCTGTCCTTCATATTTGTACATTATATTCTTTGACTTTTTGAACAGTTTTTTCTCCGCTGCCTCCTCAGCTTTGCTCATTGCATCTAATTCAACGACATGTCAAGGTAATAATGAAAAATATTATTGTGGATTTAATATTTAACACCTTATCTTAAAATTGTTCTATACGGAAAATTCAGATGGAGTCAATGGGTATTGTGGGATCAAACTGGCAGCAGGCTATTGAACCTTGTGGTAAGGCAAATATTGCTAGGAAAGGATTTAGATAAGAAAGAAATTGCAAGCTAAAAAATATTTAACTCAAAATGTAAGAAAAAATGCACAATCACAACAAAAAACCCTGTAAAAATCCTTAACCACATTCTCAACAATGATAGTTTACCCAGTAGAGAAAGGAACACAAGTTTCAATCAATTTAGACTACACATTTCTTACATTAACTTTCATTGTGCTCTATGCTCCTCTCATATAACACCATGCTGGCCCCACAAACAATTAATGAATAATATTTTTTTGCATGCAAACATTCCTCTTCCTAAATAAAACTCCATTTCTCTACCCACTTAGTGGTGAAAACACCAATATTAAGAATAGCTTACATTTCTTTGAAGAATTTGAGGAAAATCATACACATTTAAAAAAATACCTCTAAACGACTGCTAACTGAAAATCAAAGGCCAGATTGTTTTACTTCTGGTACAAAAGGGACATGAGGCCATAAACTAACAGAAGATCCTAAATAAAATTAGAGACAGCAAGTACCAATTCCGCAAGTCCCTGGGAATTCTTCAGGCAGACAGTGATGTGTGTGCCATCTCAAGGTAGAGAAAAACCCTGAGTTGACTTGCATGAGGCCGCTCTCTTATCTGACGTCTATCTCCGGCATAGCCCAAGGGCAGGGGTAGGTAACCACTTCCTGTGAGTGAAATCAGCAGCTCTATGATAGAACTGATTAAATCCTCTTGCAGCGAGCTGGAAATTTATTAAAAGTCCTTTACTTCAGTCATGGAAGCACCTACACATATTAATTACTGTGGACTCATATAGGAAAAAGATTAAAAACAATGATTTAAAATCCTATTAACTACATGATAGGAAATAACTAATGAAAACCACAAATACTGATGGAAAGAGTACAGCAGGAGAAAGTTATGATTAACTTCATAAGCAGCTAATAGATGCTCGCAGCTGCTTGACTCGGTGAACGCGTGGCAGCACGCTGGGAATCCTGAAGAAGGATGTGAGCGAGGACAACAGGGCAGCGAGGCAGACATTTGTCAATGAAACGGTGCTCTCAGTGAAAGCTACTCGGTTTATTTCTTTTCTTCCCTCAGGCAGTGGAGCTTTGGGTGTAAAGCAAAGGGATCCTTAACTGGTCTCTGATTGAATCAGCAACGTTTTCCTTAACTAAGAACAGGTGCCGCGCGTTACCTTCTGTGAAGCGTGCTGGAGTATTGGACAAACACTGGGCACATGTTTCATAAATAAGCAATAGGCATATAGCAAATATATTTGCAATATGCTGTAGTCACCACGTACTGAGGGTATCGTGAGATTTCATGATAAAAGTGTTTTGACAGGGCAGGAAAATAAAAGTATTAAAAATTCAAGCTTGAAAATAAAACGAAATCAGATATGACATACAAGAAAATTTTACACAGTTTGGGAATTGATGTAGTACGCAATAGGAATTTCTGTAAAAAAGCCCCCCCCAAATCTCAGGGTACCAAATGATGCAAGTATAAAAAACAGCAAGTTTGTTTGAATTTGGGTTTGAAATGCTACCAGATACCCAGAACCACTACCAAGGCAGAAAATTTAAAATAATTATGAGCATCGTAGGGTTGGGCTGTGTAAATTTCTTTACTTTAAAGGTCTTCCTGTTGTTATCAATATCTATTTACAGAAAGACAGCTACAGCAGGCTATGAAACAGTTGGACAGATTCTTCTCCAGCTTAGTGCTCAACACCAAATATTTTTATTGAAAGCATGTGTAGGCAACATTGAAAAGGTTTACTTCAGTTCTCCAGAAAACATAGAAGTGTACAAAGATGAACTATGAAAAATACTTATTTTTACATCCCTTCAAGTTTCTATTACTAGAAATCAGTCTAGCTGGAGACTACAGTAAAAAGATATGAAATCATACAACATTTGGAAGTGTACTTTTTAAACTAGGATTAAGACAGGAAAAATCAGAAAAAAAATAATTGGCTTGCAATGTACAGCAGGTCATACAACATGATCAAATAGTCCACATTAGCTCTAAACCTCTTAAGACTGTTAGTATAAATATCATACCTGACTTGTCTCGAGCATTTTTCCTAAGATGGAAAGCATCCATTTGGGCAATGTGTCTTCTCTTAAATCTCCTTGTGAAGTTGTCTATGCCTGTTTAAGCAAAATCTGATCCTGTCCACACTTTTGCTCCTGTAACCAGCAAGGTGGATGAGCTAAAGAACCAAGACTACCTCTTGGTACTGCCATCCTTATGATGGACACTATAGACCCACAGAGATGAGACGACACATTGGTAGTCGGAAAATTAGAAGCGAAGCTGGAAGCTGTTTACCGAAAGAGGTATGCACCTGTATCTAACTACCAAATAACTAGAGAGTGAATGGCAAAGTCAACAGTCTGAACTTCGATGGGATATGGTCATAAAAAGTGTTCCAGGTGTTGAATGGTCCTGGAGCGGGAACAGAAAATAACCAAACAGGATCGGCAGGCAACCAGACTGTGCAATCGGATAGGGTCAAAGGATCAGGAATAAGTAAGATAAGCTGAATCAATCAGCAGGTCTGACCCAGAAGAGTCAGGAGTATGTATAAGAACAGCACAGATGGATCAGTGGGTGCCCACTCAACCAAATGAAAGACGCGTTGGGCAGAAGCAAAAAGCAGCATGCACTAAAAGTAGGAGAACCTCAAAGGACTATTAGGCCAACAACCTGAAATGGAAAATGAAGACCTCATTCCTAGAACAGGCTATGGTCACTACTACTAATACTATGGTCACACAGAATCATCTTATTTTCACAAATAGCACAACAACTGAAATGATTGCTAACAGGGAAGACCTGTATGAAAGCTGACAGAGGAAACTCAGGCTAAGAAATCAGAAGAGCTATGAAAAGGCACTACTAAGTCCTGGTCTCTCACCAAATTAAAACAAAGTTAGTGGAAACTGCAGCCTCTCTGTAAGTAACATCACTTAACTAAACATAGTTTGCCCTTGCAGACACAGAAAGAGTTCATGTTGCCACCCAGCACGCTCACAGGGAACATCTTACACGGCCAAACTACAGCTTCCTCGGGTTTCAAGGCAGTTTGTTTAATTATAGACAAACAAAATTCCATCAATAGCAACTCTTTCTCCACGTGATTAATGGTGTATAGGAAGGCACACTCAATAGTAACATTGACGTCAAAGAGAACATTGTACTTCCCAATTATACCCATACTTGTGAGTTTAGGCTGGGATAATACCTTTAATTAAAGTGATTACAACCTCAAGTCAGGGTTGTGGTGTTGCATAAATGAAAATCACGATTACAGTTATTGGAGAGTTGCCAATATTTAAAAGCATCAGAAGTCTGATGACTTTTTTTTTTTCCTTGAGAGAGAATTAGTCAACTACACCGCACACAGCTAAAATCCAAAGCACTCGGAGAGTAGCACATCCTTAAAAACTGCTACAACAGACCTCAATATTTAAATTATCACTTGCAGTGTTGAGCAACTAAAGCTGCCATGTATTTCTATTTCAGCTGCCTGTGAGTCAAAAGAGCACCATCACATGGCATACTGCGTCTGCCAAAACGAATGCAAATCTTTATTCATGCTGGGTACGTCTCCACTAGATGTCAACGGAGGAGGATTTCCTCACCTATACCTTTCTGTGCTCCTGGCGTCTTTTGCGTATTTTTCAGATACTTTCTTATCACTCACTACCTTTCCGTTACCCAACACAGAGTTATCAACACCACTGCAGTCTCGCTGCAGTTCTCTTCAATATATTGGTACAGACAGGTAGGAGCTTTGCATCTGGCTCACAGGGGAATTGATGAGATCCTGGCATCAATGTTATTTACAGAACTCCAACTGACTCAGCTGAAGGCAGTTAACTAAGGTGTCTAAATGGTTCCCAATATATGAAGTTCTTACAGTTAAGAAAATCATCTGGATGAAGTGTATCATATATCCTTAAATAAGTCACCGAGAACAATCCTGTTTACTATGTACAAAGGAACCATTAAGAGCTGCAATAGCTGCTCAAGAGCCGCATGAACTAATTAATACTCCCAATGCCTTTGTGAGGGAGATCGTTACCCCCATTCATTTCAGCACTGGAAAACAGAAATATAATCTAAGTGACAGCTAGTAATGGTGAAGAAGAATTCAAAGAAGACTTTGTGGACAGGCAGGTCTAGAAGACTAGATTTACAGCCCATTCCTTATTTTTTATATTGTAGATACTATAACAAGATCAGGAAAAAAAAATTCCTTTTGGATACAAATTTCCAATGGTAGCTCAGATGTACAAATACAAAAATCAAAGTGCCACTGAAATGTATTATTGTCCTGTGAAGAACCACACTGGTGCTTTTTAAGCTGCATATGAAGAGAGTTTACACACATCAGACAGGGACTCCATTCTCTTATTTGTGTCTACAGCTTCATGCACACACATGACAGAAGTTTGAAACATTTTCAGTGAAGTGGTTAAGGTTTATAGTATTCTTGTGATCTCAAATACTATTCAAACAAGAGAAATTCAAAAGGTCAGATGAAAAATTTCATATTTATTACCAAAATATAAGGAGATAGTCTGAACACTTCTGGGGGAAAAAATCTTCAGCATCATGTTTAGAGGAAATGTTTGGTAAGGTTTTGTATACCATGAGGAAAAATAAGTTGTAGTTATGCTATGGAGGCAGGGCATTCATCTTCTCAGTCTGTTGCCGCTCGCAATCAAGACAGTTTATGCTGACTCTCATCTGTGATAGAGATGCCCTTTCATTCACTGAACAGAAGACACTCATCCTGGATGAAGAAGAGCAGGTATTAATACTCTTAATCATAGTTACTGTTAGAGAAAATATTTCTAGCAGCACAATGAACATTAGTCACAGTTATTCAATTTCCTTTTAAGGAAAAATGCAACATAAAATATGTGGTATTTAAAAAATAGTTCTCTGTTTCAGTGAGATGCACAGTAGGGATCAAATTCAGCTCACAGAATAATGCATCTAAATTTAGACATCCACATGTGAACGAAGGCCTGGGTTTACATGTAGGTGTCTGGTATCACTTACATGTTCTACAATAAGTCCACCTGGCCTTAAGCTACCACTCTGGAAGGCATGGGTCATATCTGTGAGCCCACACAGGTAACTCAGATGTCTCCAGTATCCCAAGGCGACTCAATGGCTCTAGCTACCTATGTGTGGTCAACTGAATCAAGTTCTATGTATTTTCAATCCTGTTATAGTCAAGTGATCTCATCAAAATAGTCAATGGAGAGCTAGACGGACTCTTCCTAGTGAGCTGAATAGTCCGTAGACTTCACTGGATGGCACTTGGTTGCTCAAGCATTAGCGCTGAATGCTCTTAAAGACATCCTGTCTGGCAGATATGACTGAGGGACCATGGGGTACTTGCATGCTTCTGGATAGCAACTGGAAGCCATACACTATATTCTATGTCATTTCCAGCTGCCTTCTGCATTTACATGTAGGCAAGCTTTAATGACCAGATCTCCAATTGCTATAATGGGAGTCTACGCATATAATTCATATGTGCATATGACACCTGGAGTCATTTTTTTTAACTTCCAGACAGAACCCCACTGCAAGGTAAACACAGGTATCTCATGTCATCTTACTGCGTAGTCTTCCTACCTTCCTAACTCCAGCCTAAAAAGACTCATGAAGATCTTGGGTGATATCTGCCAGCCCTGAGAAACTGTTGTCAATACCACAGAGCGTCTCTAATAAGATTAGGTCATTATGGCTAGACGTGGATCATTCACTGTGTTTCTAACACCAGAGAAATGAAGACATTAAGTTTTATTTAATGACTACAGTTTCCAAGTTCCACTTCTAAGATCTGAGTGGGAGAAAAAAAATATCCTTAATGATGTTATCAGACAAGTTAGTATCAGAAGCAAATTTTGCCATCTTGAGCAATCCACCAACTTGCTATGAAATACGTGGTTTGTCCATAAGAAATCTCACATCGCACTGGAGGGTTGGTAATACGTTCTATGTTATGATTGAAGTCTTGTTCCACAGGTTGTTTTCCATAAACTGAATGCAGGATTTCTGGATCTAAGCTGTTGCCTGAGGTGAAGAATGCTTTGATTAGCACAACGATGGCGGCAGGCTCCTGTGAGTGTATATTCTGCTCTCTGATTTCTAAACTGTGCTCTCCCAACCACCAACAGCCCCCAGCTCTGGGATAACTGGATTGCAGCTGGGGTGTGCAACTATATTTCCTGTATAATGCTAAGAGTACAGATGGAGAAATTATGAGGGTTGGCAACAGTCTGCGAGCCCCAAAATTTGAAGAGTCATTGATCACGCCAGTAAGTTCCACAGAACCTGTCTGCATTAATAAGGCTACCACTGGTTTATGTTAGATGGCATTATTTCGCTTACTGGTCATTTCTGCAATATCCAATGCAGGGGTAGTAACAGGGTAAATACTCTGCTTGTAGTGTAATTCCATTAATATAATGGCAATTGAGTATTTGCCATTATAATTATCCAATCAAAAAATAATATCCAAAATATTATTTTAGGATTTATCATAACTATTTCTGAGATCTGGTGAACCAATTTTTTCATTTTATACCAACTCCTGAAAAATCAGGAGTGTGTAACAGAAGGTAGAAAATTCTGACATTAGTAAATGAAAATATGTGATTTTAATATATAAGCCACCTTTATGGACTTACAGAAAATCTTCCACAGAGGAAAAGCAATGGAGCTCTCAAAACCGTGTATGTAAGGTACCAAAGTGCCATCAAACAAATGAAATAAACCACAAATACGTCTCCTTCACAGATGACTCCTTTTTTACCTCTGCAGCTTATGCTCTATGCTTCATGAAATATTGTTACGATAGAAGAAGTTTAAAGGGGGGTTGTGAATTTGTTTTAGCATGATTTAAAAAAGTTACTCCCAACACCTCAGTTACAGAATATAATTCGGTCAGGGGATTGTTCTCTTCTCTCTAGGCTCTGGTTCAACTCTGACAAGAAAAACATCCGAGCTTTAAAAGTTATTAATTTTATTTTCTATTGTTTTTAAGAAAGAAAAGTGAAGAATGGAAGAAGACAAAAAATAACAACACAGTATATGATGCAACACCATAACTAAACAGTGTTAAAAGTCATTAGCATTCTGGAAATATTTGTGGCCTTTCATACTCATAAAAAAATGAATCTACATAAGTAATATTTCCTGTCGAGAACAATACCAACAGCCTTTGATTTAGCAGGGAAGTGGTCACAAATGTGACATTAAAGTGGAATTAACATTTTTTGATCAAGATTTGTGTCCAAAACTTATAGTTCAATACCAGAAGCATATTCTTCCCTTACACAACAAATAATATAATTTTCTGATGACTCCAGTGAAAACTGTTGAGCAGCCAGAATGTTTACTCCACAATTTCAAAGCATGTCTGAAGGTCATACAGTTGTTCACTGCCATGGATTTAAACAAATCAGCTCAGATATCATTAACTGAAAGCCAGGCACAGAGTCAGAGCAACAGATGCACTATAAATTCTTAGAGAGCCGATACAAAAGGAATTTACAATGCAAAGGAAAGTTAAAGAGCGGGATTACCCAGGGGACAATAAGAATCTAATAAATGAAGGAATAAATAGTGTTTATTGCCAAAGGTGTAAGACTGAAGATCTTAAGAAAAAAGTGATTATTCAGAAACAACTGAGAAAATAGGAGACGGTGTAAATCTTTTGCGAATAGGGGAGTTTATTTTGTGGTAGGAGGTAACGTGAAAACAGGGTGAGAGAAAATGTGTTTGAATCATAGAAACGTGGAATAGTTTGGGTTGGAAGGGACCTTTAAAGGCCTTCTAGTCCCCCCCCCCTGCAGTGAGCAGGGACATCTTCAACCAGATCAGGTTGCTCAGAGCCCCGTCCAACCAGACCTGGAATGCTTCCAGGGATGGACCATCTACCACCTCTCTGGGCAACCCATTCCAGTGTTTCACATCCTCTCTCAGCCTGTCCCCACAGGAGAGGGGTTCCATCCCTCTGAGCATTTCGGTGGCCTCCTCTGGACCTGCTCCAACAGGTCCATGTCTTTCCTGTGCTGAGGGCTCCAGAGCTGCACGCAGGACTCCAGGTGGGGTCTCCCCAGAGCGGAACAGAGGGGCAGAATCCCCTCCCTCGCCCTGCTGGCCACGCGGCTTTGGGTGCAGCCCAGGACACGGTTGGCCTTCTGGGCTGTGAGTGCACATTGCCAGCTCCTGTCCAGCTTTTCATCCACCAGTACCCCAAGTCCTTCTCGGCAGGGCTGCTCTCCATCCCTTCGTCCCCCAGCCTGCACTGATACCGGGAATAGCCCCAGCCCAGGTGCAGGACCCTGCACTTGGCCTTGCTGAACCTCATGAGGTTCGCACAGGCCCATTTCTAGAGGCTGTTTTGTATAGTCAGTGGAGCGAACAAATGAACTGAAAGAACCAATATGACATGGGAATAGTGAAGGTCGTAAGTGGCACAGCCGGCATGAGGAAAGATGGGAAAGAAATTAGTGGAAATAGAAGCAAGACAAGCAAATAAGTATTTTAATAAAACTCAGATTTTTTTTTTTTGCCCCACAAATTTTTTCACAGAATACAAGATTTCATTTTCATTAGATTTTTCAATGAAAAATACTGATTTTTTTGTTAAAGAAAATAGAGCTTTCCTTTAAATAGCATTTCCCCACAATTTTCTGGTAGTTCTTATGGAAAACTGTTGCCAGCCTCATGATACATCTATTCTACTATCTTGCTGACAAAGATGTACACATATAAACTTCAAGTCAGCTTAGGTACCAGTAACAGCTGTGGGACCGTGTGATTCAGGGCAGACTATCAAACCTGAAATTCTGTACATCATGGTGGCTCCACACATCACGGTCTGCATTGCCAGGAATACCCACACTAATTTAGGGTTTACTTGTGTAGGACAGGTCAGACTCCACACTGTGACTACATTTTGGGTTGCAGTTTGCAGTGTGACTTGAGTGATTTGCTCCAGACTTCTCAGGGCTTGAAAAGCTGCACCATTTCTTTGCATCCTGCTGACTGACATAAACTCCTCCTTAGCAGGCTTCGTCGGAAGGACTTGAGCCATTAGGACCAGCAGGACAACAGAGTAAGATGTGCTAGTGAAACAAGAAAAGTTTGGGCTATGAGATTTTGCAGATATGAAGAAAGCAAAAGGACAAGCCAGTGGATGAGAGTCCACCAGAGCAAAGTCAAGGACCAGGAGGATCTAGGGCTGGGACAGCCTCAGGGAAACCAAGGCTTTAGGGGAACAAAGCTATAGAGCAGGGATTGGAGGAAATGGAAGGCTCTTTCCACGTGTTGCAAATATTGCCTTTAAAGAAGACATTCCTAAGAAATTCTTTACAAAAATTACAAAAAAATTATTCAGATCAACTATGGATTTATCAAAAGTATTAAACTCATTTTACCCAAAATAATCAGTAGATTGGTCCGGTTTTCTGCCAAGCTCCTCTACTGGAATAGCTAATGAATAACCTACTGTGTTGCAAATCTCTCATCCTCCACAATGTTTTACATCAGAAATCATTGCTAATAAAGTGGCAAGAAATAACATCTATTTTCAGAGAAGCTATTATCAGAGTAGAATTACTCAGTATAATTTAAATGTTAAAACAAAAAAACAGAAAAGGACTTTAAAATAAAGGAATCTGAGCCAAATGTCTCCAACCTGAGACAACAATTAATCTCAGGAGAGTATGTACTGTCAGTCTCTCGAATTCTTCCCCAGTCTGCTTTTACTCTGCACTGTGTAACGTAAAAAGAAGGAAATTGAAACTTCTGCTTTCTGGGATGAATAGATCTGGACAAAATACATTGTCTCCTAAAGCATTAAGTAACTTCAACATTCAGTAAGCACATCAGTGAAATAATACAAATGAAAGAGCCCAACCAATTACTCAGTAGGAAGAAGACTAAGTCTTCATGCTTGGCTCTGGCAGCTTTTAGTCAACACAGTGATATAAAGGAAACACAAAACTCCCCTAATAATCCCGTGATGATTCTCCAGACCCCATAAAATATTAACAATTACTGTTATTATTACTTCATTGGTATTTTGAGTTAGCAACTGAAATCAAGGCCTCTTTGTGCTAGGCATAGACTAAGAAACTAATAAAAAAGTCACCTGCTCTCTTGTTCTCTGTAAGAAGGATTTTTCAACCCAGCATACCTGTAGGTCAGGTTTGAGAGTTTCCCTGTGGGAAAGTGCAGTCTTCGTAGTCTCCATGTGGAGACTTTGCAATGATACTTCAACACCGAGAAACCTAGTCACTATAGCTAACTTGAAACAGTCATTAATTTCAGCACCTTTCTAGTATAGGATCAAGAGCATGAAGAACTGAAGAGTAAGCCCAGAACCGAGGATCAAGCCCAGAACTGAGGATCGAGCCTCAAAAAGTCAAGCATTGCTACTGTGACTTTTCTGCGTCTGAAGAAATTCCCACAACAAGCCTGTGTAACATTGACTACACCTCTAGTAACTAAACTCCAAGAATGTTTTCAGGTATTAGCAACACTGCCTGGGGTCATTCATATGATCTAGAGGACTCCTTTGGAAATAGAAATCTAGCAGCCAGGCTTGTTTAGCAATTCAAACAGTGTGAAATAGCCAGAAGGTGTGATTTCTTTAGATTAATAAAGAATAGCCCAAAGGACTCTGAAGTCAAAGCACAACTAAAGAACCAGTCAAAGCTTCAGCACTTCATCTCATCAGGCTTTTGACAATATGTCCTGAGAGAGACTATTTTATCTTCAAAGTGACACAGACTCTTAAGTTTTGTTCACTGAACCAGGAATCTGGTGCGGAACCAACTGCAGTCACATTACCAATACTGAAATCCATTTTAAATACTGACAGGATTATACTGACCTCAAAGGGCACAATATCTTTCAACATTTTTTTTTTTTGCTTTCCATCAGAGGAGACATTTCTGAATAACTAAAACTCTATGGACCAAAGTTCTGTTGTAATTCCCCTGACTTAAATAAGCTCTGAGTAGTTACAGACTGTGGTAGACCTGATGCTAGAGTCACCTCCCTCCAATACATGGTTTATTTACAATTACAGGTAAAACAATGTCAAGGGAGCTTTTTGCCTAAAAAAACCCCACGAAAATCATGTCACATCCCACTTCTACAACTGTGTTTTCCTCCCCTACCAGTCCGTGAATGCCTTCTCCCTCATTTTATTGTCTATATGTCCCTCCCTCAGTATTGTGGTTATAGGATAGCCCTGTGTCCTAGTGACGGTGGAGAATGCTGCCACACAAAAATGCTCCAAATCTTCATTTTCTCCTTGGCTGGTACATAGTGCAATAGCAAAGCATGTTCCATTTCCGGTACAGAGGCTTTTGTGCTGTGCTCGTCAGTAAATAAAGTACAAATTAACAATGGGTACTGACTGATGCCATAATAAGTCATTTACAAATTTTAATTGAACGTTATAGCATCCCTGAGAACTCAATTCAAGACTTTTTTTTAACAACTCTGGCCTTAATTCAGTAATGTAATTAAACAAATTAAAGCTTTAAAGCTTAAAAGTTAAAACTAAAATCAATAGAAGTATCCACATACATAAAAATATGCACATGCATAAGTAACTTGTTGAACTACAGCCTTTGCAAGGGAGAAATAAGGGCATTTGTTAGAAGTTGCAGATGCCCTGTACTTCAGAAAAGGAGATCTGTATTATTCAAAATTCAACATTCAGCAGCATCATTCACTACTTATAAAGCACAGGCCTTAAATATTTCTAAGAAAATGATGCATTTATCACTCTCAACTGGGGTATGCTATTAATAAAAAATAAACTGAGTCTCTTGCTTTCTTAAATTTTTGACAATGAATAAAGTGCTGACTCCCATCATTCACTACATTTGTTTGACTGAGAGATGTTTAGTATGAAAGAAGGAGTGTCCTTCTTTAGCTGTTTTCTAAAAAGTCTATTACAGGGATATCCAAGTACAAAACAGAGACATCAGAATAGTGTCAATAACTGTAGAAAATATATCTTCACCTCTTTCACTTTATCATTTCAGCTACCCCTAATAGTTTGTTTATTAATGTTTTTTCCCAACTCATTCTTTTCACATCACAATAATAACCATCATCATAAATAATCCAGGTTATTTTATCAGTAGATTTGTCCAGTAGAAACCTGACACGACAGGACACATGCCTGTCCATTGGCATAGGGCATGCTGTCGTAGTTTCTGTGTCCTTGCCAATTCAGTCACCTGGGTTTCTTTCCCTGGGGAAGACAGCATGACCTTCTGGGGCTCTGCCTGTCATCCAAGGGCAATAAGAAATGCCATTCCAGGACCACCTCTGGCTATTGCCTTGGTGCTGAGGTGGATGGAGTAGTAGTAACTAAGCATCTGCCTGCTGGGGACATTACTCTTGGCTTGCATTCTGTCACTTAAGCTCATTCTACGTAACACTATCTTCTCATGCTAAAACAACCTGCCCTTCTATCCCTGAAAACTCATTTTGTGCCTAATCAGCAGAAAAGAGAACAAGGGATGAGGAGTAAAGCAGCACATCATACTCGACTACCCTAAAACCACTGTATAGATTGTCTCCTTTAATGAATAATGAATCACAAGTACAAGTCTATTTGGAAATTCTCCAGCAGGTCATTCTCATACCCTCAATAACAATACTACTGGGATAAGAAACTACAGCCAACAATGTCATGGAGATCAAAACAGCCTTAAGTAATCTTGACATCTGTATTTTCAGCTCTGGAATACAATGAATTGTCATTGAGCAAGAAGCAAACCTGTTTCAGGATAATGCATCTTTTGTGGGCAAACAACTTCTTCAATAAAAAAACTCAAGTAACACCACTTTTAGACAAATTCTGCATGTAATATCTCAAAACTATGATATCATAGCAAAAGTCATAACCCCATAAATGAACAGCCCTTGTTCTTACCACCTGTGATGTATCAATGAATGTAACTCATACAAGACATTTCATACAGGACAAGTAAACAAATCTGAAAGGTTAGCAACAATTTTAGAGGAGCATTAAAATTCATGCATTAATGTCAAGTCTTAAAAGATGACCTGACTATCTGCTTGCTTGTATAATTCTTCCACGTGAATCTTTAAAAAAATCGCACCTTTTCTAGGCTTCACTAAACAAAATCCCCACGTCATCCTCTTTTTCCTCACCTGGTATCCAAACAGTTTCCTGCCCCGTGTCAACTGACTTGAACCATCAGTATACCTTTTTATGAAACAACTTCTGCAGCTGAGTCTTACCTAATGTGGATAAGTCTATCAGTATATCACTTTGGTAATGAGAAGTTGGGAATGCCCCGAGAAACAGGATTTCCTGTCTATCAAAACCAAGGTGTCTTGTACAACACCCATTCAGACCCCCTCCACAACATTGCCCAGTCTGTGCTGGGAGGCCTGAGCTCTCAAGGTTTCGAGGATGACTGGCCAGAGCCCTAGGAATGGGTAAAGATTGAATCACTGATGGTTTGGTGTTACTGTGACATCCCCTGAACAGTTACTTGGACTGCTTTTTTAAAAAAGCGGTTTTGTTTAGGATACATAACATCACCTTTTTCTATGTAGATACGTGTCTTTGACTTCCTGATATTTCTGACACACATATCAGTCTGTTGTGAACAAAGGAAGACGGGAATTTATATGAAATAGGCTGAAAATGTTGCTGGCAAAATAGTAACAGTTGGCAGGAATTTAAATTATGAAGTTGTTCCCTTTATATATCATCACAACATCCCATGATCAATGGAAGATTTCTCAGCTTTAAATTAAGAGTTTTAAGTATCTTCAATGTTATTTTAACACAAAAATCCTCAAAAGTCTGCGGGCTTTTTCTCCCTTCACTTTCAGAGGTTAGATAATAGAGATCTAAATATGGCCATCTCTGTCTTTTAGCTCGATAATGCCTTTTACAGCTTGTGTGGCATAAAGAACACTGGCAATGGAGCTGCATTATATTAAATCATCCATTGACAACATACAGAATACATCTGAAGATAATGAACCCTATCTTATGATCCTACAGAGTAGCCGTGCTTTCACACCCTTTTCTATTTAGACAATATTGTTCTGTGCCATCAAAATAAATACATTTACTCACATACATGAATTATGTATTAACCTTCTTAGACTGATTTGCACATAAAGAAAGAAAATTATGAAGCCAACAGTATAAATTGCCTTTTTTGAGGTTTTATGCCAAGCTCTAGAGATTTATCACTTGAAAAGTGGCTCTTTCGGTCATATTTATTGACCATAAACTAGAAAAAAAATCTTTCTTTGAAAGATTTTTTCCTTTTAGTAATTTGAGCAGCCACATAAAATGGCCAAGTTCCTTCTCTTTGTCCTCACTTTGTATAATGCTATATATCTTGTGCTGTAGTGAAGTAAGGAAATATTTATCTGTTCTGATTATCCACTGTTGAGTAAAAGTTCAAATCTGGTGCTGGAAATTTCCTAGGGTGCTTATCAATGATCTGCATATTCTGCAATCTATACAGGTGATGGAAGCATGTTTAGAAGGGAGAAGGAACACTTTCCATCTGTTTTTAAAGGATTCTTCATGTACTGTGTCACTGCACAGAGAAAAGGCAGTTGTCTCTGTGGTTCTGTGCTCCTTTCCCACACCACCTAGAGAGACAACACCAGGGTCACAGAAAAGTGAAAGAAGACGGAAACATGAAGATAAGATAACTTTTTTCTTATCTAAAACTTACCTAAAAATTTGCAAATAGTTGTATGTGCAAATCCTTTTGTAGTCTTGAAATTGCAGTTCCTATATGTTAAATAGCATGAGTATGGAAATAAACTGAAGCCCAATGCTGACCATGTGGTACAACCAGGTGTGGTGCATGATATGCGGTAAAACTCCGCTGGATATTGAATAGTTTTCCTACCTGCAGAGGCAAGACCCATCCAGTCTATTAGGAACAATTTGAAGAAAGCCTACTGACAAGAACATCACCTTCCTCTCCCTTACTCCAACACCATTGCCATTCTTTCTCATTTTTCTTGTCTCTCCACTGAGATGTAATGACACAAAGCCAACTGAGGCTACGTTGTACTAAGACTTCACTGCTTTATGTAAATTCCCCATGGTATGCTCTCTGGTGCTATCAGCTGACATTGTATTGTCTTAACTAGTTACTCACCTACGGATGTCATCTATCTGGACTTCTGTAAGGCTTTTGACACGGTCCTCCACAACATCCTTCACTCCAAATTGGATTGAGATGGATTTGATGGGTGAACTCTTCAGTGGATGAGGAATTGGCTGGATGGTCACATCCAGTGGGGAGTGGCTGAATGTCCATATGGAGATCAGTGATGTGTGGTGTCCCTCAGGCGTCCATACTGGTCCCAGTACTGTTTAATATCTTCATCAATGACATAGAAAGTGGGATCAAGTGCACCCTCAGCAAGTTTGCAGATAACACCAAGCTGAGCTGACATGCCTGACGGATGGGATGCCATCCACAGGGACCTGGACAAGCTCGAAGAATGGGCCCATGTGAACCTCATGAGGTTCAACAAGGCCAAGTGCAGGGTCCTGCACCTGGGCTGGGGCAAGACCCAGTATCAGTACAGGCTGGGGGACAAAGGGATTGAGATCAGCCCTGACAAGAAGGATTCAGGGATACTGGTGGATGAAAAGCTGGACATGTGCCGGCAATGTGCACTCACAGCCCAGAAGGCCAACTGTATCCTGGGTGGCATCCAAAGCAGCATCGCCAGCAGGTCGGAGGAGGTGATTCTGCCCCTTTGCTGTGGTGAGACCCCACCTGGAGTCCTGCGTTGAGCTCTGAAGTCCCCAGCACAGGAAAAGACATGGACCTGTTGGAGCGGGTCCAGAGAAGGGACACAAAAATGCTCAGAGGGATGGAACACCTCTTCTGTGAGGACAGGCTGAGAGACTCGGGGAGATCAGCCTGAATTGCAGCCTTCCAGTACTTCAAGGAGGCTTATAAGACACATGGGGACAGAATTTTTAGCAGGGCTGCTATAGGACAAGAGGTAATGGTTTTAAACTAAAATAGAGGAGATTTTGACTGATATAAGGATGAAATTTTTCCCAGTGAGGGTGGTGAAACACTGGCATAGGTTTCCCAGGGAGGTGGTAGATGCCCCATCCCTGGGAACATTCAAGGTCAGGTTGGACGGGGCTCTGAGCAACCTGATCTAGTTGAAGTTTTTCCTGCTCATTGCAGGGGGGTTGGACTAGATGACCTTTAGAGGTCCCTTCCAACCCAAACTATTCTATGATTCTATGATCTTGTATACATCATTATTCTTCCTTGGTTTATTGCCTGTACATTATACTACTCGGTCACAAAAGGTGGTGATCACTCTGGGAGGACCAAACGAAGGCTGAAGTCGATGTCCTGCTTTCAGAACCCAGTGAATCTTAACAAATCTTGGGCTACATTTGTGTAAAATCTAGTGTTTCACAATTTCTTCCAGTCATTGGGTAAACTCTTGGGTTACAGTTTTTGAGTTTTGATAAAATTGATGATTTCTTCACAATATTCTCATAAAACAGAAAGTTCTGCTTTCCACCAATTTATCGTTGTTAAGATGCAGTTCTTGGGAACAATTTATTGACTTCTCTTTGGATACCAGCCTAGGTCTCTGGCAGTTTGTGCATCCCTGTACGCAAACTGCAAAGACCGTTGCAGAGATATAACTCAGGCATCTTAACATTCAATTCTTTCCATCTATGTGGTATATTACTTTTACAAACACTAGACAGCTGCAGTTCATGAACTTTGGAGGTTTTCTGGAGTCACAAAGGTAATTAAGAGAAACTGTAAGGTGCTAGATATTTAAATCAAATGCAATTAATAGAAAAATTTATTCAAAAAAGTTTCTATCCTTCAAGGCTGAGTATTATGCACTAGCTTTTCAAAACACAGATCCACTAATAAATTACACAGGTTTATCACTGTTAGTATTTCTCCTTGTTTTGTTCTTACTTTAATACTAAGGCAAGGGGAGTGTGAAAATTCTTTACTTTGAATAGAGGTCAACAAGCTGAAAAGGTTGAGACACAGAGTACAAGATGAGACAGACAAAATCTAGTTGGCCAGATTCCATTTCTACATTCTGATGATAATGTATTTCTTCACATAGATTTAAATGATGTGTAAAATAGCGATGTAATGGCAACAATTTCATAAGGAGTCCAATCCAAAATTCCTTCAAGTCAATGAAGGTCTTTTAGATTACAAATCAAAAAATCTTTTATCAAATTAGAAAATATCGTACGTATTGAAGCAGCCTTTAAAAACCCTTTCTAGTACTGCAAATTGTTTTCACTCTTCAGTTTCACAAAATAAAATATGAAAGCAAACAGAATTTAAAGTATTTTAATCATAAACAATGTCTATCTTTTTCACAAACAAGGCATGCTACTTTGCTTTTAAATTTTATTTTGAAAATAAAATCTTATCAGTTGTTCAAGATGTAAAATGGAACTGGTTTTAATTTTATATGTCATATCATCTTTGTAACAAGACACTACATCAGGTCAGGTTAAATCCAACAATGTAAGGTAAGCATCAAAAATAAGAAAGAATGATGTCACCTATGGCTGTTTGCAATTATATTCTGTACCTGGTGCTCTATTTTCTAAATGTTCCAAACAGTCTCTTCCAGCAAAATTTAAGAGAAAGTTTGTATTTCTCTGCACAAATCCTACAGAATCAAGGCAGGAGTTTAACACTTCATTTCTTAAGTATATCAAGCATGACTAGCATAGTAAGAACAGCAAAAACTCCTCAAGTTCAGAAGACTCTCACGATTTTGCAGTGTTACACTAGGAAAGTGTCAGAACTGCCGTCAGACTTTTCATGGTGTTTTGAATCTGAGAGATCAAAGTGTCAAAAGTAACTATTGCAAGGATTTTATACACCTTAAGTATACAGGACCAGATTTCACTTAATGTAAACTCATACCATGAGTTTACCAACTGAGAATCTCATATAACTTAAAAACAAGAATAGTACATTCTAGATTGCTGAAGAAAACTGCTGTTAAAGCTAAATTAAACCAGAAGTCAATGAGTGAATAAATTTTGTCATAAATGAGGGCAAATCAGGAAAAGGCATTTTTTGGAATGTGATTTTTTTACATGGCAGCAAATTGAAAACAGGACATTACATTGCAAAAAGACCATAAAGCACATCTCCAATCTATATTTTTTGGGGACTGTAAGAAATTTTGGTCTGTTGTATATTCTGCCCTCTGCTGTGCACTGCATTGTAATATGACTATTAATTTTTCTTCATTCTACTGAAGCCTACATGTCTATGCTTGTAAAGCTCTGTGGCTTGTGAAGTGCTTTGAGCTGAAATGTATTTTATTAATGCGATCACCATTCTTACAATGACGGACATTCTCAGAGTAGTTCCTTTTATCTAGATCAATACAGTATGACAGACAAATTATGTTCAGTAACGATAGAATTATCATGTTTTTTTGCATTTGTTAGACATCAGTTGATGCCAACGTGCAATATTGAACTGAAGTGGGCATTGACAAAACTTTCACTCTTCCTCTTGTGCTCGAGTCCCCACACACCTTGGAAGACTCCTTCAATGCTTCCCTTGGGAACCCTGATCAAGCCCTCGGATTTGGGAGACACACAGCATAGAAAGTTGAACGTCATACTCTGAAAACTCAAAGCTGAACATGATTAGGTATTGTTGGTAGCTTTCTGTGAAAAAAAAAAAAAGCTAAAAAAAAAGGCCTCAGCCTTAAAAACTAAAACTAAAAAATAAAAAATAAAAAGACAAGCCAAGAAAAATCCATGAAACAAAACCAGGTGTGTGCAGGCTGTAAAGCCAATTCCAAATTGTCAGTTCCTAATGCCAAGACAGTAGGAGCTCTGTAGGGACTGGCAAACTAACTCAAGTGCTGTTATTGTTGAACTGTTTGATGGTACAACACAGGGCACAATTCCTGCAGGCTACTTGTGAATGCCCTGATACCTGTAGGGCTTTTGTCAGAGCTTAATGAACTGTAAATGCAGGGAAAAAAGTGGGAAACACAATTTCTTTCTTTTTGTCCTAATTCCTATAATTTTCACTGTCAAAGTCATAATCTTGAATTTAACCATGTTTTCTAACTATCTTAATTGTTTTGTTTATGTCTTCAGTTTCTTCTGGCACTTACAGAAATGGTCTGCTGAGGCCCAGGTCCAGAGGAGACTATCACTCTTATGTGCCATTTTATCCTGATCCAGGCAGGTTGTCTCCATCTGTTATTCCCTATACTATGCCAGAAAAAAGGTGAAAATGGGGAAAAGAGCAGCATTCTGGGACAGCTTCCTTTATTTGTATCCATTAACTAATAATGAGTTTTACCTCATGTGTCTATCTTATCTCATCTCATCTCATCTCAGATCTGTGATCTGTTTGAAAACAGACCTGAAGATCTCACAAGCGGGGTAGATGTTCACCGGCAACAGCTGAACTTCATAAAGACAGCGAGCACGTGGAGTGTACTTTGTGTATGTGTTTTCACTGTAGGTTCTGCTGTCTCCTTGCTGAATTTTCTAGGTTAATTTCCCTAGAGGAAAGAAAAACCCAACTAACCCCTGCTTTGTTTGGTACAATTCGGTACTATCTCTGTGCCTCTCTGTTGAGCCTAGGAAGAAGGGCTGAATGAAGAATGGGAGCTGAGGCTAGACACGTAACACCACAGCTGAGTTCTGCAAATGACGGTGGGAATGGGATGAGACTGTTCAGACGCCGCACGTGCTGCTTTGGAGATAAGCCATCGATGACAGATGACTGCGCTGGGAAGATCCACGGCATCTTTGAGTCTGTGTGGTACCTTTGTTCAGCACTGCTGCTGCAGTGACACCGTGACTCCTGCAGCAACTGCTGTGGCAACACTGGACGACAGAACGGCTACCCCAGGTCAGAAGAAAAGTCATAAAACTCTTTCTGGAATTTTTGTAGCTACTGAGTTTGTAATAATGGGTTTGTATTATAAGGCACATTGTGAACTGACATTGGCATAGTGGTCATAGTGAAATTCTGTCTTGTAGACAAAGCTTCAGCAGCAAGAAACCACATTCATGATCATCATACAGACCACACACTAGAAACAGAGTAAAGAGTCCCTGCTGGTCTGAGGAAAGGTGTAAAAGGTAAGAAGCCCCAACCTGCAGAGTTTTGAGGGCACGATAGATTTCTGGAGTTTCATGTTCCCTGAGAGAATCTTGATGAAGATAAAGCACAGCCTTCAGAGCAGCAGCCTGAGCTGCAAGATGCTACTGCAAGGACTTTGCTTCCAATCCTGGTAATAAAGCAAGCTGAGAAGTTCCCCTAGTCTTAGAGGAAGAGAAACTGATTGCTCACTAAAGGCTGCTTGCTTTTCGTTGTTGCTGGTTTTCCCCGATGTTTTCTTTTTCTTTTGCCACTGCAGAGCTCCCAAAGGCATACAAACTCCCAGGAGACTCAGCTGCAGGATTAGGTTAATTTTTAATACCTGGTGAAGGCATGTCCAGTGCAGATGACAAGAAAAGTCAAGAACTTCTGCTGTTTGTGATTCAAAGAGCTAAGTCCACGTCACCAATTTTTTATAGCTAGCATGACTTCTGCCAGAGGCTCTCTAACAACAAAACCAGAAGGAATGTGAGGAAACGCTACCAGTAGTTTCTGCTCTCTTTTCTAGTGTGTGAAAAGGCATTAGACTCAATATTAGTCTCAGAAGTGGCATTCCTCAGTATGTGAAATGCAGTCTCTTTCTAGTCCTGCCAACATTAGAAGCAGTGGGTGCAATGCATCTCCTTTTGACATATTTTATGATGAATAAATTCCAATGAATTATGGAAGTGACCATAATCAGATAATTTTCCTGTTCACTCACAGAAATATTTGTCTCATGGGAGAATGCATGGACTAAATACATAAACCACCCTATATCCTCTTGTTTTTCTTTAAAAATACATTCCCTTTTTGATTGAGTTTTACACTCCAGTTTCTATGTGCTTTCATTAATTTATAGAATTTACTAGTTGTAGGCATCCTCTTAAAGTACTGCTTCACTGAGCTTCTGATATGTTAACTGGTATAATTTATCACTGTCGAGCATGCGGAATTTTGGACATACTATCTCCAATGTAATCTCCATTTTTACATGATTCTTCTTTTAATAAGAATTTATAATCTCTTTGCCTGTAAAAAACCCAGCTCACCAAAAATACGTCAGAGATTATTCCGCTATGTGGCTCCGTAAATCTTCTGAAGAGACAGAAGGTGCTGTTGCAGGTACAGTTCTAACTCCTTAGGACCTGATAGAAAATTCAGGGAACCGGTTCAGAAACTAAGCGTTTCCTCTTCGAGTCCCTGACTATGCCTATACAGCTGCGAACGAGCCCCCACGAAGAGTAGCTCCTGCCTGTTAACTCCCGGATGTCTTGGGACCATTAGTGATTTTATGCTCCCAGCACATCTGGCCACATGCTCCATGTCTACTTGGCAGGTTGGGCAGCTGGAAGGAAGTCCTGGGTAGACCCAGAGCCACGGATCCTGCTCCAAGAGCTGCTGCCTGAACCCACAAGAACTGCAGGAATATGGGGGGAGCAGGCGGGAGTCTGAGAACTCTGACACACAGAGCTTGCACAGGCTTCTACATATGCCCGTGTTTACCCCTAAGGAAAAGCTTGTATCATCCAAATGCGAACCCGCCTTTTCAGTGATGAAGTAGGTACATAAAAGGTGGACAAAATTATAAAGCAATATGACTTCCACAAGAGAAAAAAAAAACATTTTCCTATTCCGTTGGGCTGTACATTAGCATGCATGTGTACTGTCAAACACATATGGGACTATAATTCTGTTAAAAATGTGTATTCTGTTCCTAAATTGAGATGGGCTTTGTAACCTCTTCCGGGAAGGAGTTCTAAAGCACAGAATCTATTGCAGAAGATGTCCTAGCCCTCCTCCTACCCAGTCTGGACTGATTCAACTCCGCTACAACACAGTTTCTCTCCAAGTGCCTGCAGCACATTGATAAAAGTGGGTTTGAGCTATAATGGCAGTTTTTTACTGATGTTACTGAAGGTGTGGGCATATGTAATTTGTCTGACATTTCTATTATAGGGCTGATCGTACCTTAAAGTGCAGCATAATCATGAGTCAGCTCTCATTGATTCGCTGAGTACAGATCATCGTTTTCTCAGAAAGAAATCATCTGCTTTCAATAGCTGCAGAATTTTCACAGTAGCTTCTGACCTAAAAAGGTCTATTTGTCCCCATCTTCCTAAGCTAGAGTGCACATGGCAATGATGAACAGAATATGTATTTCTTTCCAACACACTTTCAAAGTATCATGATTAGTATCCATAAAAAGGACTAAAGTAGCAATTAATTAAATAATGCATGCTGCTCATCAAAAAAATATAAGTTTTCTAAAAGTGACTGAAATTAAAGCCTTTTCCACCACTTATTTCATCATCCTGCAGGTTACTCATCCATCAGGCAAGAAATCATCATGTACTACCCCAGATACATAACTTTCCTGTTGAGAGTTAGAGCACTATCTTATACAGTGATATCTGACCACTCAAATACTGCTCAGTTTTACTCTGCTTAATGGCTTATGGGTTGTCTTGATTAATTCATGCTAGATCAATCTAGTTAATTCAGTGCTTTCAATTTCATTAAAGTTCCTGGAAGCTAAGAGTGCTCAGCACCTTGAGAACATTGCTCAGCTGGATGAAACCTTTCTAATTTTCTACTGAAGTAACAATAAAGGTGAGGATCCCTGCTGGTTTTGTTAACATTACATACATGTGCCACCAGACTCAAAGTCAGAGTCACTGAGTTTTATTAAGAACATTTGGAAGCAGACTGATGAAAGCAAGCTCTTCTCCATCTCTTATGAGAGAGATGTGTCTTTGTGATAGGAGAAGGGCTAATGGTTTTAAACTAAAAGTGGGAAGATTTAGACTAGACATCAGGAAGAAATTTTTCACGAGGGTGGTGAAACCCTGGCCCAGGTTGCCCAGAGAGGTGGTAGATGCCCCATCCCTGGAAGCATTCCAGGTCAGGTTGGACGGGGCTCTGAGCAACCTGATCTAGTTGAAGATGTCCCTGTCATTGATGAGGGCTTGGGCTAGATGACCTTAAAAGGTCCTTTCCAACACAAAGATTCTATGATTCTATGTATCTGACAACACTTCTTATAAATTAAAAGGCTTTATGTTGTTGATTTATAGATGGGATATTTGGAATTAATATGGGCACTACAGATGAAGCACAACTCCTGGTATCAAATTGCTGAGGCACTGCAGCCTATTTCCATCACTTCAGGAACTGGTTCACTGCTTACAGGCATGCCAACAATTGAATACTCACACTGCAGGAGATGAAGTACCAGGAAAGCACAAAATTCAGCTGAATTACGAGGGGATTGTGGTATGTTGTACACAGGGATTAATCATCAATAACAATACTAGCAACAACAAAAAGGAAAAGATGCTTGGCACAGAGCTCTTTTTGAAGCTTTATTGCACGATGACTGCTATGGGCAAAGGGTGTGGTGGTGCATCATGGGTTAAGGAATCCAGGGAATGCAATATTGAGTCCACCAGTTTGTTCACACTGCTTTTCACAGAATCACTATTTCACAGAATCACAGAATCACTAAGGTTGGAAAGGACTTTCCAGATCATCAAGTCCAACCATTAATCCAGCGCCACCATGTTCCCTAAACCATGTCTTGAAGGGCCACATCCACACGCTTTTTGAACACTTCCAGAGATGGTGACTCCACCACCTCCCTGGGCAGCCTGTTCCAATGCCTGACCACCCTCTCAGTGAAGGAATTTTTACTAATATCCAGTCGAAACCTCCCCTGGCGCAACTTGAGGCCATTTCCTCTTGTCCTATCACTAGTTACTTGGGAGAAGAGGCCAACACCCACCTCACCACAACCCCCTTTCAAGTAGTTGTAGGGAGCGATAAGGTCTCCCCTCAGCCTCCTCTTCTCCTGACTGAACAACCCCAGTTCCCTCAGCCGCTCCTCATAAGACTTGTACTCCAGAAGATTTTGCACAGATTCTAAAGGATACCGCTGAATAACAGGAGAAAGGCAAACATGGCTCTGCTCCACATTGCCTCCTCTCCCAACAGGACAATTCAAACCCAAAGGATCAACACTCGCGCCTGAATGTTCATCCTGACTCTGGCAACACCGCTGTCCTCGTTCCCCATCAGGCAAAACCTCCTCCATGAACAGCAGCAAGGTGAGTGGGGGATTCCCTTCGTGGCTAATATCACACCATCAAGAGCTACGTTTAGGGACATAACTGAAAGAAATGCTGATCTGTCGTGGCATCAGCCCCGATAAGGCCCTCACCCTTACGCATCACAGGAGCTGCGTTTTGGGTGCTATTTAGAGAGCATGGAAAGATGGACAGGCATTCAGCCTCAAAGTCATTTAAATTCTTGACTGTCTGGGGCTTCTCAAGGGACCCAGCCAAGGTATAAATGATTCCCTCCTTAAATCCAATTGTAAATACAGTCTAGGCAGGAGGTAAGTGCTTATCTCCTCGTAACAGGAGTCCAGGAAGCTTTCAAGCTAGGAAAGGAGATGCTTACTAGGTTGTGCAGTCCTGGAAAGTAAATTTGCTGGATCGCTGTCTGCATTGGTGGGTTTTTAGCCTCTGAGGATTTCAGTGCACTGGATTTTACTTTGGGTCCCAGCATCTGAACCTCAGCCAGTTCTTTAAGGTTGAGGAAATCAAATCCCCTGACAGAGGGAAGGCGTGAATTGATTGACTCATCAAATTAAGATCCAGTAAACCTGAGTTTTTCTATTTAACCTTACAGTTCAGACAAATCCATTTCTGTTTATTAGTTGTAATTTAATTTCTAGACCAGAAAAGGTCTAGCTAATCACACCCAGCACACAGAAAAAGTATTCTAATAGTATTATTCTGTTTCATATTCTGCAATTCTTATACTATACCCATCTACAGTTCTATATTATTCTTCTAAGGACAGAAATAGGTCTTCCAGCAAATTTTTCCAGTTTCATATAGCAATCTGTTCTCCTGTTACAAAATAATTATATTTACAACTTCTCCCACTGAACAAGAAAAGTTACAGCATTATAAATACATTAAGTTCCACTGCTCAGATTAAAAAAAAAATAAATTACACAACTACGAGTTAAAGTACTGTGCCCTTTATATAGTAAGCTTAATTCTGATCCTTTATAAAAAAGAAAAAAAGAATAAAGGAACATATACCAGAAGGTTAGAAATTTCAGAACTGAAAAAAATTGAACATAATGTGCACAACAAGGCACTGCCTCCATACGGAAAGGCATTAAGGCTTCCTGAAAGGCTGTCTTCTCCATTTAATTCTGAAAGGCCATGAAATACATGCACTAAAGCAAGTAACATTCTTGGTCGAGTTCAAGGCACATGAAAACATTGCATACAGACATCCACACTTAACCGATAAAACTACGATTATGCTAGTTACAGTCCACATGTACTTGTTTCCAGTAACAGAATTTGTAATTGGTTAAAAAAAAACCCACCTCAAAATTTAACAAGAATACATTTAGTGCTGGCTCTATGATTATATAAATTCGCAGGTATAGTCAGCAAAGAAAATACCAAAGGGGAAAAAAATATGCCATTTATCTTTTTCAGTGTTCAGGTGCGCTCTCCCTTGAGAAAAGCCGCAGTAGTTGCCGAGTATTTGTTTAAAGTCACTGAGGTA
>NW_010549669.1:0-33476 GCF_000687285.1 Phaethon lepturus
ACGTTAGTTTTGCGCCGCGGTGCCTTTTGAGACCCGCACCCTCTCAGGCACCTCTCCAACGCGGGAGTTTGGAGAAAGAAACGGCGTTGTGCCCTTTGGCTGTCGCGTGTCAAAGGTGCCTGGCTTTCATAAGAGAGGCTGTACGGTGTGTCTGCGTCGGTCTGGTTTATAGAAAAAAAAACCCAAAACAACCCACCTGAAGACAAGATGTGCCCGCTTGGTTGTGTCCCGTTTAGCTGCGGGTAGTTTTCCTTTTGTGAGCGGGCGCCGCAAGGGCTAGTCTGTGTCCTGCGTGGCTGTGGGGAGGTCCCCAGTGCGTGCTCACAGCCGTGGCCCCTCGGAGCGGCGCGGGGTGGAGGCGCATCTCTACCCCCTGGTCCCCAGCGGAGGGCTGCTTGGGGTTGCTGTTCAGTACTCTGACCATCGGTGCTAGCAGTAGATATTCTTGTCCTAGTTCCTTCCTAACTTTGGGGGAAGAAAAGGGTTGTTATGTGTTGGAGCGGTTTTTTGTGAATTAATTGCCACCTGCTATGTTTCTAAGGTGTTCGTCTGGAGAGGGAAATTGGTATTTGTAGCTCCGGTGGGTTTTTTGCATTTATGTAATAAAATGCGAATAACACTCGAGGTGGAGGCTTGTTTTTTCACTTGATGTCTGTATCTTGCTTTCACTGGTATTGTGCTTTGCCATTCACCACCTTGTTTCCTATAGGATGTTCCTAGTAATTTCCACTGTGTTACATACGTACTCACTGTGTAAATCATCTTGTCTAGAAACCTCATTTGGTAGCTGGCATGTCACTGGAATACTTTTTCTTCACCAAATGGCTCTGTGATCCCACGCCACTCTTTCACCTTACTGCACTAAGTTGGTTGAAATTTCGCTTTGAGTTGGTGCTAGCAAAGCTGATGCAGTGGGGTGCTTTCTAAGTCCTCTTCCTAGGCCCCTACTTGGTGCCCATTCTTACTCCCTGGACCTGCAACCTTATGAGTCCAAGAACTGCGGGGAGAGAGAGCCTGTGCAATGGGTTTATTTTTCCATATTTCACTGTATTAAGTACACCAGACCTGATTAACACAAATTTCTTGGGATGGACAACAGGTGTCAGCAGTGGTTCAGTTATATTTAACTTCTTTTTCCCAGCCCTAAGGTTCCAGTGCTGTATATAAGAGGAGTAGAAAGAGGAGCTCAGATACAGGGGTCTGAAAAGGCAGAAGGCCTCATGGTGACTGAAGGGGTAGGGAGAAGAAGGTGTGGGCTGTCAGGCCATTCTGAAATACATATGTTCTCTAATGGTGGTGCTGTTTCTTTTCCTCCCCTGTAACTGAGAGTCAGGTCTGTGATTCAGGGAAGGAAAATATTTGCAGATGAAGGTAGGGAACGGAAGAAGAAAAAGTTCGTACTAATGTGTTTCCACCCAGCTCAAGTTATCTGTAGCACATCTCTGTTTAGCACTATTATTAAACATAGCATATGACGGTACCTATGAGGGCATTCCTTGCAGTTGGGAACCTGTGTTCCATGATACTGTTGATTTCTGTGTGTCTCTGCATTTACTGTAACGAAATCAGTCACAGGCCCAAAGAGGGTAGGCTCTTCAGCAATGTTCTGATGATAAACTCTTTGATGGTTTGCATTTGATAATTCTCAGCCTTCCTGATATTCCTGAGGAGTTACAGAAACACAGAGAGTTTCTTGTGTAAAGGTTTTTGTTGGTTTGCTATTATTTTATGTTTTGATTTGCTATTCAAAACATTAATTGTTGTGAGATAAAGGTTTTTGATTATGGTCTGGAACATAGTGCTGCTGATACCTTGGATAACTGTTACTGGAAAGTGAGTATTTTTCCCTAAACTATTTGAAGACTTAGAAGCAACAAGGAAGCTTTTACAGCAAACTGGGGAACCTAAATATTTCAGAAGGTGTGAAATCTCTTCTATAATCAAAAAGATAGTTGCCAATGGGAACGCTGTTCTTTTCTTGTATCTACAAACAAAAGGCTCAGTTGCCTTTGCTCTTGCTTTTACTTTTTATAGTTGCTATTTAGAGTTTTTCACTAGATATTAAACAACTCTGCTCTTGGGGAAAACTTAATTAACTAAGGCAGAACTTGTAGAAGTAAAGTAGTGATGTTTCCAAAGCAACAGTCAAGTACCTGAAGTACCAGAGTCAAGTACCAAAATCAAGAGGTTTAGCCAAATTCATACTAGCATGTGTTTTTAAGACAAATTAATAAATACGGCTTTTGCTCATGTGATTCTACTAAAATAAATCCAAAGCTATTAAATAAATGTCGCTTAAAAGCACAGTATGGCAGGGGAAGACAGGTGGTGTAGTTTATTGAAGGAGTGATCCGTTAGTGTTTCAGAACAAAGAAAACTTCTGTGGCTTTTTAATGACTTAAATCTTGCAAAATCAAAAGAGGAGAAAAATTTTGAAATTAATAAGGCAGTTGTGAAGGAAAAAAGGAAGAGGATTATTCACAATAGCTGTTTGCTGGTAAGTTTGTAATTATTCCGTGAAAAATACAAAATCTGGGTTTTTTGTAAAGAATAGTGGCATAATATTGATATCAGAAGCCACTGTCAGCTAAATAAGTTCTGTTAGTCTGAATGGATCAAATACTATAATTATGAAAACAAATTTATGGCATCTTGAGGAGGCAGAAAAGTTTGGGAGACCACTTCCAAGCTGCTGTGGTATAAGGTATTCAGCATGCCTGAGCGGTGTACTCGGGCCCAGACCAGCAGAGCACCTAAGGCATGGCAGTGCTCAGGCTGGTTCTTACTTCAAGGAATTTTATAACTTTTCATTACAAACTAACTGAACGAAATGCAGAGGTGGGACTGGGAGCAGGTCTGAAACAGAATTCTCCATTCTCCTGTCCTTCCCTAGAATTATCCAACTTTGGAATTGTGTTCTTATGCACTCTTTGATCTATTAATCGTGTGGGTTTTTTTATAGTGTTGGCACTTCAACAGGGTTGATCCCAGTCAGCAGCTGATGATAAGAGTAGTTTTCTGGGAGGGAATGGCTTGCTTGCTTTGGTTGAGAAGTTTCTACTCTGATGTTCAAGTTAGTGGATGATTCCTTTAATCATCTGTAAACAAAATGGCAAGTGTTGACAGTGACCAACAACAGAGATTGCTATGAGTTCTTTGTTTTTCTGCTGAAGTCAGGTTGTTTGTAACGTGGTACACATAGATAGGAACTTTGAGGTGGCTGACAATTTGGGGTGTATGGCTTGTGAATTTCAGGTGAAGAGGAGGTGTTAGCTTCAGCCCAGGTGGTAGCACCTGTGGCCTTCTTGGGGCTTAAGTTTTTAACTAATTTCACAGGTGAAAGTTTAGGTGCCTGTGGCATCTTTGGCACCTTGCTAGTTAGGTGAGGACTGTATAGATAACTTTTTATTGGTCTAGGGCCATGTATGTAGTTCCTAAATTTTACCGTGTCTAAATCCTTTACTGAATTTTTCTTTTTTTAATTATTGAAATATTAACTCTTTAAGAGACAGTAGCAACACACAGCCTCTTAGGCAGCTCTCGGTGTGCAGGTGAAGATTAAAATAAATGTGTTCATGAGCAGCTTGGGGAATTTTTGTCTCTATTGCACCAGCCCCCTTTAGTTAGTGCCTCTTCGGGGGGGGCCATTTTTACAACTGGTGTGGAAAGGCTTTGGCTAAGAGAAGTAGTCTTTCTGGACTGCATTGAAGGGTATTTTTTCTAACCTTCTTCTCACCTCCATTTTTTTTCTTTGGCTCTACAAGTTATGGAGAAGAAGAAGGTAAGCAAACAGAAATTTTTACTTGCCTCTGTATTCTTATTGCTAGTCCTTCAGCAAGAAAATCTCAGGGAATTTTAAATTTCTGATTTCAGAATGAACTTGATATTTTATAATGCTATCTCATTTAGCGGCATAAGAATGCTTCATTAGAGATGGAGCCAAATATTCTTGGCTTCAAAAGCAACTCTAAGTATGTTTTGGAGCCCAACACAGTTCATTTTTGGCTCCTGTCAGATTTGCTATTGCCATTCCATGGCATATGAAGCCATGTTAGGTAAAGTCCTCTCATACATCACTGATTCAGCTGAAGCTTTCACACATCATTGTACTTTGCATTCTGTGGCAAGAAGCCTGTGTGCTACTGATCCACCTCACTCTAGTTTTACTTCATTCCCTAAGTCAGTTACAAGTTCTTCATCAGAAAGTATTTTTATGTCCCTTGTAAAAGGACCAAGCAGAGACTTGTCATGCCTTGGCTTGAGGAAAAGAATGTTTTGCTAGCTCTGTCAGGATGATATCACTTAACTGATACCAATTTTAGTGGATGGAAGAAACCTTTCTGATATGAACAGCAGTCATGGGAATCAGCATATAGTGATATATGCTTGCAGAATAATCTTTTAACTCTCATACCTCCCAAGTGATGAAATTGACTTTGCAATTTCCTTTTATTAATAGCCTTCATAGGCACCAGAATATACGTTTCACAGAAAGGAGACAAATGAAACCACTTCTACTTTGGCTAGAAGAAAACCTGGCAAAAGTTTGAAGAAATTGGGTATAAAGTTAAAGGAAACAGGTGATTTCGCTGTTTTTAGAAACAGTTTGTAATGAAGGAAAAAAAATCAGTTAAATAATTAAAAACAAATTAAAAGACAGACTATAATGATAAAATTAACAATTTCGAAAGGAATTCCAATTGATGACAGAAAACATTCACAACTCAGAGATATTATTTTGAGCAAACTTTTAACTTTAGAATAATTGACAATAGTACTGTCTTGATGACATAATGTAAAGGTCTGACATATAAATAAATAAAAAAATTACTATAGATCCAAAATAGTTTTGTAAGTGCAGGTAGTATTAATTCCAACAGCTGAAGAGGCCTGTCTAGGTTTCAAAGTGGCAGAGAGGCATTAGTTACAATGCAAATCTGGTCTTTTGAAAACTGTCAGTTGAAACAGAAAATCGACAAGTTCATTTCTCGTGTACTAACTGTGTATGTGATGAAAACCAAACCTTTACATCATGGCTCTTTTGAGAGAAGATTTGGCTGTTATGCATTTATTTACTTATTTAGAGACAGCTATTTAATAAACAGAAGTGACGTTTTGCAGTTCATTAAAGAAAATATTAAGTGTAAAACCTGCAAAAATACCAAGTTCAGTTACATGAATTTTGATTAATAACATGGTTGTACTGCCTACTAGAGAAATAAATAGCAAGGTTAGTTCTGTCAAGTTAATTCAAATATCAGAAGCATAGCAGCTGTAGTACCACGTACCTAAGGAAGAGGTTGAGTTAGTTGCTGAAGAAGGAATCTGTGAAGTTCTATAGACATGTGGTTGCAGATGAAAACATTTGTTTGGACCCAAGAAAGGAACTATACAAAGGGAAAGAAGGAGACTATTCAAAGTTTCACTGATACAGTACGCCGAGCCATCAAAAATTACAGCTAAATATCCTTGTTAAGAGCTGGCTTGTGTGTGGATTTTGACATTACTCTCCCCTCATGGTTTGCTACTGCTTTTTGACAGGAGGTTACTGTAGCAGAATGGGCGGTAGAGGGGTGTGAGTGGTTTTTTTTTCAAGTGTGGAGTCCAAAAGGTTGGTTTAAACTCATCAACAGTTTAAATTGCCAGATTTTGAACTGAAGTGGCTGAATACCAATACACATTCCTTCCTGTTGATTTCCAGGAAGGGAGAAAGAGGGGCAGGCACCTTTAGCTGAGAACTGGAATGAGCAGCTGGATGTGGTAACTTTTTAAACTCCTGGGGGGCAAGATTTGCTAGAGTTTGTCTGTCAACAGTCTGTGTGTGCCTGCTGTCTGACATGTTTCTGGTTTTAGTAATGTCTCCAAGTACACGCATGACTTATTTTGGAATCTTCTTCTGGAATCTTCTCTTAAAAGTTGGGTTGTGTTAGGTATCCAAAGAGGATGTCAACAAGTACTGTAGGGCAAACTTACTATGTTTCTTAGCAGAATTTAGGTTGAATTTACTTGTAGGCGGGACAGTTATACATGCTTCCCTTCTGTGTAGAACTTTACTGTCAGTGATTAGATGGACTGGTTAAGCAGATCAAGCGTAATGATAATGTTGCTGATAGGGCTTGTTTGATATTAGACTTGTAGTTGAAGTGGAATCTATCACTCACCTATTGTGAGGAGCAGCTACCCAGCGGGTGCATAACAAAGTGATACAGCTTTAAAATTCCTGTGTATTCTTTCAAAGAACTGAGAAAGTTAGAAAATGGGAATTTCATAATTACTTAAATATCTGACTGACTTTTTATGTTTTTAAATACATATTATATAGGGAATGTCTGTTACGTCTAGAGATACTGATTGATATTTAAATCCTTGACCAGTAATTCCATCCTCTGGAAATTCAGATATGCAAGTCTGTGTGTTAGAGCTATTTTCTAAGATAGTAGTAGTATTTTCAACAGTCAGGAAAGACAAAACAGCTGAATAAAACAAATTTAAGTTCTTTAAAAGTTAGCAGAAGAATGAGCAAACTTTTCATGATGTTACAAATGAAAGGTTGCACCATTCATGTACCCGAAGAACTTGATTTATATAGATCCTAAACTGTATCAGAGCACTGATTTTAATACAGTGGAAGAAAAATAAAGAAGTACGACCGTATCCACCCAAAGTCATGAATTTGGGCTTTCTGGAACAGTTTGAGAACCAATGGAAATAATGTGCTACACCAAAATACAGAGGGGAACTATTTATGTAACAAAACTTTTGTAAGATAAATTTTTGTGCGTTAAAGCTTTTTAAATGCGTTTCATAGTCTGGTGAGAGAAGAGGAATGGTGTCTAAATGCATAGCCATTCAGTAGCATGAGCATTGAAAGTCAGAGCATGACTGCTAAGAGGAGGAGGGTAATGTTTTACACCACTTACTCTGATTTTCCTCTGTTATGACACTGAAGGTGGCATTGCATTGCATTTTGAAACAGATTTTTGGTTAAAGTCTTTAGCTGGGTGATCAGGAGACTAGCATGAGTTATGAGAACTGCAGAAGTCCGGATGAAACATAACTTTGAATATCAATTATAACTTCACGCTGCATTGTTTGTGTAGATTCTGGATAGACATGGCATTGAGGTACTTCAGGAAGAAAAGCTGTAAAAAGGACATGTAGGCCTTTCATTTGTTTTACAGTGTTGTGTTTTCTTTGGTTGGCAACACAACTCTCAGGTTTTTGCGCCGAGGATATGGCCTTGTCATGTGGTGGAGTAAGCCTGTAGAATTTTTAAGGATAGCAACAGGGTACAGCAAAAAAAGAAGTTCAGACCTGAACTGAGCTTGGTCTACTGTGGACCAAAGTTTGTGTTCTCTCACTTTTCCCCCAAAACAGTAGCACAAAGTCTGTACTTTGGCCATCTTTCCTCTTCATATTTTACAAAGAAAGAGTAGAGTCTGGGTTGTGCTAATGGGCTTGAGTGCCTGTTTGGAAAAGGACTCAGTAGCTGTTTGATGTCTTCCGGTCACTCCAATATGATTTGTTTGTTTTTCCATGCCTAAGCATAGATGCATAATATCCTTGACTTGTGAAGTATATTACTGAAAGAAAAATCTAGTATTTTTTAAAAGTTGTTTTGTGGTATGTCTGACTTTTGTTGTCTTACCTTCAATGTTAAGGTAGTGTTTTGCATAACAACATATATGAGCAAATACATTTTAAAATAATGTCTAGATTTATTCAGTTCAAATATTTGAATAGAAGATAATAGGAAAAAATTGCTTATAGAACATACATCAAGGAGGAAATGAGATAACATTCAATAACTTTAGATGAATCAGATAATATTTTAACTTTCGAGGATTAGCATCCCATACACCTATTAACATACAAGTCAGCAGGTCACTAAGCAGGTCGTTTTTCATGCTGAATTAGCCATTGCCTTTTTAGTAGCTCAGGCTTCTCAGCATTTTTGGGTCTTTCATCAAGCACTGTATGCTTACATCAGAAACTCAATACTAGAACTGGTGGCTCCTTACTGATTTTACTTTAAACTGTTTCTGTTTCAAGGTCATTGTTTTAGAAGTTTCTCCTGGTGGGTTGTCTATAATGTATAGACTGGGAGAGTTTCCAGTTAAGCTGGCACATGAATTTTACAGAGCTTTAAAAAAGAAGAGGTATTGTTAGGAGAGTCATTTTGCCAGCTTCTTAGGAGCATGTGTGAACTGAAATTCTCAAAACGTAATTTCTTTCATTTTCATGAGATTTATAGCTAAGGAGGGAAATTTTTGGGAGGGTAGAAGACAAGCTTTGATACAGGAATAACCCTTCAGCTCAGTTTTCATGTTGTTTCTAAAAGAAGTAGTTTTACAGATCAATGAGGATTTTTGAAAGGTCAAATCACCTGCATCCACAGCCTTATTTCTGAAAAGGTTTTTGTTATTTTTGTTGACTCTGCAGAAGAATTTGACCTGACGAAGATGATCTACCAACTGAGAAATTTCTCTTCAGTGATTTAGCTAGTGCAGTTATAAGAAACAGGATATAGTATTGTCAGAGAAAGATTAAGTCTGAGTGCTGCTGTTAACTCCAGCTGTTATTTATAGTAATCACTGTTTGGATTTTCACCTCTCAAAAGAAAGACTGTTCTGTTAATTAACAAAACGTGGGAGAAGTCCAGATGAGAAAGCACGCTTACTGGGTGACACAGTGTGGAGTCAGGAAAAAAAAGGGGTCAAGTAAGAAGAAAAATGGAGAAGAAAAATATTTTCCATGAGATAATTATGAATCTTCCTTATTCTCCATGGTAAATTTGCAAAATAGGTACTTAAGATGGCTGGGGAATTCTGTGGACTGATTTAGTTAAGCTTAATAATACTGGTAGAAATATGGAAGAAATAAGAAATTCCAATACTGGATGTGTCACTAAGGAAAATATCATTTCTATTAATGATTGAAACGGAAATTGGCAGTGGTGGCTCAGAACATAATGCCTATTTATCCTTATGGAAAACATGACACCTCAATTCAGTGTCAGATAACAATGTGCCAAATATAAAAAGGGATTTTCATTTGGCATTTTAAGTAGTCACTCCTGCTTCTAACTATGGTATGAGGAGAGCAGTTCCTATTCTGGCTGGATGAGAAAATGTCTATAAATGAAATTTAGGAGAAAATGCATATATTTTCTCACTGACTAATATAGTTTACAGTATAAACTGCTTTTTAATTGGCTTTTCTAGTTACTGTTTTGACTTTTATGTGGATTATTTTTTTTTTCCAAAGGGAAAGACTGAATGTCTGTTTCTCTCAAGATAAGCACAATTCAGTTCCTGTCTGTTAAATATCTTTATATTATTTCCTTTTATCATTGTCTTTTCTTCATTTATATAGGTTTATTTGAATGAATGTAGTTTCCAGAAAACATTATAGTTTCTTACTCTAAAATAAATTTCTCCTGGAGCTAGATGATAAGAGGTTCTTTATTTTGTCACTTTCCTTTCAGAAATATGATTTTGTATCATATCCGTAATATCTGTTGTGCTGTTCATTGAATTCAGGGGGATCTGTGGATGCAGTGACATTTGAATCATACCCACTGTTCCTGATGGACGGTTGCCAACATTCTAAAATGTTTTTTTTTCCTGACCATCAAACGAGAGAATCCAGAACAGAATAGAAAGAGTGCTTCAGTTTGACTACTATGGGTAGAGTATTTTAAACTATAATTAAAGACACTACTTCTTTTATTTAAAAGGAAGTATAAAAGTTTAGAACAGGACCCTTTCCTATGCTGCTGCAATTCTTTATTTTAAGGTTATAGCTTACTTAGGAATCTAGTTCTGTCCTGCAGCTCCTGAGTTTGTGTCATGTTGTGACACCACTATTTACTCAGCAGTTACTCACACTGATGGAACAATTTGTGCCTAACTGCTGATGACTACGAGTGATAACTTTATAGTATATAAGCAAATTAATTCTTAAAAAATCTGAGGAATTCCAATTCCTCTGTCTAAAATTGGCCAAGAAATAAAGCCTGTCCTGTCATAGGTTTAAAATAATATGATGCAGCACAATTAAATATGTATAATGAGCATTAAACATTTTCCATGTTGTATATTTACCACTGCATTTATTTAATTTTAATTACATGGTAATTAATTTAATATTAGATGTTCTAAGTTCTTACTTATAAAAATATCTAAGAGTTTGATTTTTGTAGTCTGCTCTGAATACTGTTTTTTGTATAATACTATAAGCCGTGTATACTAGGTATTTTCATTCAGCATGAACAAAATAATAAGAGACTGTCAAAGCTGTTTCTTTATTAATGTGTATTTCAAGAATTTACTGATGTGGTTCCAATTTTTATAAGAAAAAATAGTCTAACATAAAATGAATTAGCACAAAAGAGCAATTGTACTCAAGAAACAGGAGAACTTATTTTAGCAAAAACGGATTACCTGAGTTACCTGTTTTAGTACACGAAATTTTAGTTCTTAATAATGATACTTTTGACAGTGTATTTTTAAACATGTATTAATAGAGTAAATAAATGAATTAGAAATGCAGAATTTAGAACGAAACAGACCTTTTAAGTGGAACAAGTACAATCCAGGGTCTTGGAACCTGTGTCTGTTATATTCTGTCCCACTTGAATATCACCAGGCTAGCTGGAGCAGTAGTGAACTCAATACTATGTACAGTATAAATAATCGTCATATTTTGAGCAGCAAGCATCATGACCAGCTGATATTTTCTTTCCTCAGGACCAGTTGTTCCCAAGAGTGCGTGGCTGGAGCCATATGATCTTATCAACACATTTGAGAGCCCTACCCAAACACTGAGAGAGATTTTGCTGCAGCAATGACTGTCATAGAAGAAAGTCGCCCTTTTGCCCAGCAGCTATCCAATGTCTACTTTACTATACTTTCCCTTTTTTGTTTTAAACTTTTTGTGAAGATCAGCCTCGCTATACTTAGTCATTTTTACATTGTGAAAGGAAACCGTAAGGAAGCGGCAAGGATAGCTGCTGAATTTTACGGAGTTCCTCAAGGACAAGGTATATTTGTATTTGCTATCTTATCACTACTGCTTGGGGTTTTTGGTGTTTGTTTGTTTTTTTTTTTCTGGGTAATTATTTACTTGCTAGCCTAATTTATATTCAGTTTGTCAAATGATATGAATGATATGTGTGAGGGGTTTTTTTCTGTAGTTCTCACTGTTTTTTTTTAAACAAAAATCTGAAGGACTTTTTTTAGATTATTTAAGCTTATTGGGGTTTTTTTTGGGCGGGGGGGGAGGAGTGTTAGGTTATTAAGTTCAGAATAAAACTGAAGTATTACAGACAATGTCCTGTTAGGAGGGAGGCCTATACTTAGGGTGGCTGTACTTAAGATTGCCAAATACATCCTAATCTAAGATGATTTTCCAAATTGCTTCTAGGTTCCCCAGCTCACCTGTTTGTTTTGAATTACCCGTTTGAAATTTTCCACGCTTGGCATGTGATTATTTTGCAACGCTTTTGGTAACAATAGTCCAAATGTTTCTGAGAATTATTTCTTGATTAAGTTAAAATTTTCGTATAATCATTTGTTTGAGAAGATACAGTCCATCTGTACTTTTATTTAGTTAGTGTCTTGGCACATATCAGGAAGCTTACTGTTTGTCAGGGTGGGCTTTTGGACATCTGTGTGGAAACCCATCAGATTTTACTGGGTTGAAAGTTCATGTGAAAATTCCTTTTTCTGTTTGCTCAAGCAGAACTTCGGCAGATCTGGGCACTACTGTTCCCCCAAGCTCGACTGTGGTGAACCAGTACCATTTTCATTCAATGCTTTTTGTGGGTCACAGAATGCAGAAAACTCTCCCTTCTCGATTGTGGTATCCTAGTGCACGACTGAGCTGTGTTTTTGCTCAACTTGGGATCCCTGCTGCCTTGCTTGTCTTTGTTGTTCCTTGTATTCTGGAATGACATCAAGTTTGATTTAGGTGAAGACTTGTTTCTTATCACCTTCACCACTCATCCCTAGGTACCATGAAAAAGAAGAAATAACCCAAGTTAATTGTAGATGGGGAGACTGTAGAAACGAGCCAGAAACGGTTTCAAATGTAAAGATCTCTTCAGTCTTCAATGTTGGGACAAAAGTGAGACATTTTATGTGTATGTATTTAAATTTGCAAACCGGAGAGAGAGGCTTACATCCTAAAGCAGGAATTAGCCTCTTTTGCGGAAGATTTACTTGAGGTGGATTTATATTATGTGTTCTCTGCACAATTTAGAGGGAAAGTTCTAAAACCCAGCGCTTTTTCATCTGAGTATGTTAATCACATAATTTGAACTATTCCACAAGTATGTTTGTGTGTGAGTATATGTACAGATATATATGTATGGAGGTGGGGGGTGTATTCGCTACAGTAGGATGGGAAGGACTGACTGTCCATCCCACTAGCAGAAATACTCCCAGTGAATGTGGTGGCCCTCACTTGCAATCCAGATTTTTTTTTTTTGTCAAAAACTGATGGCTAGCTCTAAGGCAGCTGCTTCTGGGAAGACTGACTCAGAATCTGAGTAAGGAAGGAAGAAGACTAGAGGGAAAGGAATAACATGCATCGGGTTGGAAAGTAAAATAGTCTTTAGGAGACTTTAGTTTGGTCATTTGTCAAATGTCTGAACTATTATGTCTAAATAAATGTATATTCAGCGTTCTAGTAGCTGGCCCATGCAAAAGATGAAAGTATCACTCTTGCAGGTTATTCTTTTGTTCAGGTAGCAGACATTTATATTGATTTAAAGGCTCAAACATAAGGTAGAGTTTCTGGGTTTCTGCTTGGTTTATTAAAAGAAAATAGTTAATGCAACTATTTTGTGCTTGAACTGTACTTTTTACAAGTTGGCACCAATATGTCTTAATTTGTCACTGCCCAACTCAGTGTTTGGAACAGTCCTAAGCACATGTTCAGCTAATGTTATGTGATCTGCAAATTCAGCCATTTGTTGTCATTAACAGGACCTATCCTTGCTCTTTGGGATGCAAATAAGGCTCCTCAAAATTACTATTTTATCTCATCTTTTCTATATCTGTGTTCTCTGTTTGTAGAAGGGGCATGATACTGTCCCAACTCACACCATATTGTGGGATTTGGGTTTTTATGGTTGTGAAACACAGTACAGAGATAATTCAGTACAGTTTATACAATACAATGTAACAAAATATCCTGCTCAAAGTAATGTGTAGAGGATGTACAATAAGTAATAAGCTACAGCTTGTAACATTAAATGATAAAATTAAATATTGAGTATCCTCCTAATTAATGATCCTATTCTGTATTAAGCAGTAGAGAAGCCTCAGCAGGAAAAAAAAAACAAACAAACAAACCAGAAAAATAGCCTATCATTGCCTAGTTGAAGTTTGTAGTGTTTCAAGAAGTAATTCTAATTAGAAGAAATGTTAGTTTTCATTTTCTAGTTTTAACCTGATTCTTAAAAAATTCTTAAAATTCTGTTAGTGCTAGTATTTTCAGTTTGCTGGATACTACCAAATTAATTTTTGCTATTGTAATGGCTTAGCTAGGATGGAGTGCTATAACTTTGAAGAAGAAAAGAGCCTTTGGAAATAATGTGCTATTAGGTACAGGCATTATTTCATGTTTACTGAATTGAGCTCTTGAGTTAAAATAAGCCTGTCTTTTACAAAGCCTGTATAATTGAGGACATCTTAGGTACTGAGCAGTAGTACTTGGTGGCACTCCTTTCATCAAACTGAAGGTATATATGTCAGTACAGGATTTGAGGCCCAAGGATCACACGTTCCATGCCTGACTGTTTTGTGGCTTGTTCTTTGTTGGATACAAGGAGACAGCTTTACCTGTGGCATCTGCCTACTGTGCTCTTGTTGCTAGATATTAGTAGTGAAATAAATACAAGGAGACAGCTTTACCTGTGTCATCTGCCTACTTTGCTCTTGTTGCTAGATATTAGTAGTGAAATATTTTTTTCCTTAATATTTCAGGAATATTTTCTCTCCAGTATGGATAGTCACCAGTCTACTATGTTAAATCTGTCCTTTGGATCTCATATGTATGTGAACAGCTGGGTAGGGATAGCATCCCAATAATTAGAAATTGTTATACTGTTTATGTGACATTGAAATATAAGAACTAGATTGGTGGTCAGCATCAGCTGAGACCAGAAAACTGTGTATAAAATCTCTAATAATTATAAGTCACATTAATTTGTTTATGGAGATGAAGTCTGAGTAAAACTTTTCTTGTATGCAGCTGAAAGGCACCTTGAGAGGTAATTTGGATGCTCTGGGATCAAATATATCAAATATAATATCAAATTAGGCAAATTTTTGTCTAACTTGTTTTTAAAATGCCTAGTACTAGTGAGTTCTGCAGTGTCCTTATGCAACCAATTACGACTTTTACTGTTCTCATCACTAGCTTCTCACTCCCCCAAGACCTACCTAAATATTTCTGCAAACTAAATACATAGAATATGATTAAGCTATTTATCAATTTTTCTCCATGTATGAAAAGTAATCAATTTAAAGACTATTATCATGCATCTTCCTACTTCTACTGTTTTCATCTTTTCTAGAATTAAGAAAAAAATTTAACTTAGTCTGTCCTCCTAAGTCTTGTTTTCTAGACCTGGAATTACTGTAGTTGCTCTCCTTTGGATTTGTGCCAGTTAATATACAGTTCATAGACATCTTTCCTGGTGTCTAATTCCCCATGTTAAACAGAGTGCTCCAGCTGAGGCTTTATTAGTGCAACCAGTGAAACTATTAGTTGTGTAAAAGTGGAGCAGTTATGTCATGTGCCATATATATGATACCCTATGTAATACCTTCTGGAATGATACGCTCTTTATTTTTTACCCCTTCTTTTTTCCCCACCAAAGTAAAGTATTAAGGATACAGTCTGTAGCCTACTATAAACCCCATGTTAAAACAGAGTCACTGTACTATGCATTTGCTTTTTCTTCTCTAAGTGTAATACTTTGTGCTGGCTTCAGCTGACTTCATGCTGTTGATATCAGACAATTTCTCCATTTTACTCAAGTCTGTTTTGAATTGTTTCCCTCTGAGCAGTTGCAGCACCTGCAGTTTAGTGTCATTTACTGATTTTATAAAAATAAATACAATATTCTGTCATCCAAAATACTAAAAAAACTGAACAGCACCAGGTGCAGGATAGAACTCTGCAGTCATTTACATTTGTTTAAAGTGGATTAAAGACCCATGTCTTAAAAAACTATAAGTGCTGAATTATTTTTTCAGTTAAGTCAGTGGTATTACTGCCATAAAAGAATTACATGAAAAAAGGATCCATTCTAGTATAAAAAAAGTCCCATTCACTGGATTATTTTTAACTTTGGCACTGAATTTGTAAACACTTCTATACACATACTTGCCCCATTGAATTGAAAGGGACTGATTAGTTGTTCGGAGCTAAATGCTTTGCGGTCAGGGGCTGTAGCTGTGTTGTAAACAGGTTATGGTGCCTAGCTTTTCTTTTTTTATTGTGTTGAAGTGAGGATGTATTTATTCATTACTCAAGAAAATTTGCAGAAGTCAACATTTTATTCATTTCTTTCTTTATGGAAAAAATCATAGCACATACATGTTTATTCCGTTTTAAAATTCTGCGCCCTACAAACTGACCTACAAAAATGAACGTAATTACAAATTAACTTTGCATATAATTAGCGCCTTAGTAGGCTATGTGCAGTGACAGTGATCTGTACAGTAAGATTCTTCTCTCACTGTATTTCCAGACCTGTGAAGGGTTAATAACTCAGCCTTTTGTACAGCTGTTGCTAAATACAAATTGGAGTATCAAAAGCAACATTTAGACTCTTCCTACTATACTAATTAGCTGGTCATATCATGAAAGTGCTCTGTGTGTCCAAGCACTGAGTTGGAGCTTCAGCTAAGTTTTACTGTTCAGTTGCTTTAGGATGAGGTAGTAGAACTGTGGTATGACATGATTTCGAAGTGTGTGTATCAAATCTTAAGAGTTAATTCATGCTTTGGGTCTGTAAGATACAAGCTCTACTGACAAATACTGGTAAGAGCTTGGTTTGTGTGGAAGAGTCCATACTTTGATAATACAGATAACTTTATAGAACGAGGTATAGTTCCCATTCATGAACATTTTATAAGGCAAAAAGAGTCTATTTATCAAAATTAAACCTGATACCCAGTAGCTGTCAAAATGCTTTTAGCTGTAAGCAGAAGGTCATATAGAGGAACTTTCTTATGAAAGAAATTTTTTGCAGAAGTTAATATAGCATAAATGACAAACAGCTAGTCATGTACTTAGACAGATACCTGGGGTCTGATGTACAACCTGAGTAGTTCTGACAGCATAAAATGCTTTTTCTTTAATATTCTATCTTTAAAGTTATGCCAACTTGTTACAAAAATTTTCATAGAATATCACTTTATACATTACTATACTATTTTAAAGTAATATTTGAAAGCAGAGTTTGTATTTGTAGTATTTAAGTATAGCATCTCAAAATATATTACACTGTTTTTTGCAGGACTTGGGAGGTGAATATGCCCTGATTTCTTCCAAGTTAAAAAAAAAAACAAAGTCTACTCTCGAATGAACACAGCAAGTTCTAAGCTACCCATCTTTGCTGTATCTGCCCTGGCCAGGCATGGTAGGAATGTTCAGTACAATAGTTATTCCTAGTTACCCTAAATTAAGCCAACCATGGGATTGTGGTAGTTCAAAACTGGAGTCCCCATCTCCTTTCAGGATTATGAGACTTGTAAATAGTATGAAGCCTTCTGTTTCCTCCGTTTTCTTGTAGGCTGAGTGCTGCTTGGGTGGACCTGAGAAACTGGTCCATTAAATACAACTCATAAATAGGAAGTAATGCTGGGTTTCACTGTTAGGGATCTGCTGTTTTGAAAGCTTGATTATGATTTTGAACTGCAGTGGATGATTAGAGCGAAGTTTTCCTATTATTTTATTCTAACAAGTTGCAATTGATAATGTCACTCAGCAACAGTTGTTAGGTAGGGAAGATAGGCATGAGGCATTCTCTCAACTTGCATTCCACAGAGATCACAGTTCTATTAATAAAAGCCGTATAAGACCTCTACTAGCTTCCTGGATACAATAGAGATTTAGTAATGATAGGAATATTGTATGGCATACCTATTCACCATACCACTTGGCGTAAGGCACCACATTTAGCATTTGTTTTTCATATGCAGCACGTAAGCTGGTGGTGTAAAAATGCTTAAGATAGTGTGAATGTTCCTTTTTGAAAGTTCAGAAGGGAGGTTTTTTTGATGGAGCTCATCACCTTCTCTTATATGCTGAATAACTTTGCCTAGTATGACAAATAACTGCCAAAGAAGAGTCATACTTCAAAATAAATCTCAGAAGACACTTGATTAGAATGAAGCCAAAGACACCACATGTCAGCAAGATGCTAGAACTATTCTCCTCTGACGAACATAATCTACCTTAAAGGGATTTTGGTGAGAGTTACATGATGCAACTAGACTGGCATGGCCAGAGCCCTGACCTATTTGCAGCAACAAAACCCAAACACATCTGTTGACAAGCATTGACTCTTCCCTCACCTTAAAGAAAATCTCTGAGGCTACAGAAACATCTAGTGACTATATCTGCTGGAGCCTGTTTGCATACTTGCTTCCCTGAAAGGAACTGAGATATCCTATCATGTGGATTCCTTTGTGGTTTCTGTTTGTTTGTTTTTTTTTTTTTGTTTGGTTTTTTTTTTTTACTCTTATCTGTATTTGTATGTCAGGACCTCCTGCAGAAGAGCATTGCCACAAGCTGTATTTTACGGTCAGTATCATTTATGTGTGACTTCTTGAAATGTGTCTACTCTTTGTGAAGATGTGAAGATGGACCTTAGTGTGTCACCAACAAGGGTCCTATTGGCTTGCTTGATCTGCACAGTCTTAAGTTAACTGACATGGAAATTCCCTTCAACTGATTTCTTCATTTTTCTGGATTAAATGAATAAGCTTTTGAACTACAAACAAGTACAAAATGAAACGTGAACTCTGAACACTCACAATCAGAGTGAACATCAGGTTTCAAGGTGCATAGCAATAAGACTGAAAGATAATCCTGCAGCAATCTGCCTGCAAGGCCTTAAAGAAAGCTGTTGTTAAAGAAAAGCTGTTAGGAAACTCCAGTACTGGATTGGGGCAAGCTCAAATTTACCATCTTCACTGGTCTTTTTTGCAGCGGTGGGACATAAGGCAACAAGGGAAGACCAAAATAGTATAGCTCCCTGAAGGTGGTGTTCCTTCCCTCAGCCATAGACTTGTTATGAACAGAGTTCTGCTATTCACACTCCTCTCTTGTAGGGGATGTTCTCAAACATTTGCAATGCAGGCAAGCAGTGAGTGAACTTCTGCCAGGGTTGGATGATGATGGCTTTGGGGGAATGCATTACGTGCCTAAGTACTGAGCTCTATTTGTGATTGCAGCAATGCTGGCTGGTTGGTCATAAATCCATTATGGCATGCTGCATCTGTTGCACTAGTGGATGTTACCCTTTGCTATGTCTACAGTCTTTCTGGCAGCAGAAATGCTCTCTCTCTTTTTATGGATGTTCTCTCACAGTAATTGGCTGAAGATTTATTCTGCGGTGCTCTGATACCGCTCTCGTGCTGACTACTGGTCTCATACCTTGTGTCTGTCTTTGTCGATATTTGAAGCCCAGGCCTGCTTGGTAACTGATTTGGCTAGATTCATCACCATGATTGCTGTGATTTGTTTTTCTTTAGCCCACATATTAGCAAATATTCTGTGTTACCACTGCCTGTCTGCAGGAGATCTGGCAGGTACATTTTGCAAATCCACAAGCCAAGAAATGTAGTAAATGTATCATTGTTCCATATTTGACTTCTGTGGTGGCTGAGACAGAACCTTTATCATATCAGAATTTAAAATCTTTTCTAAACCTTCCATTCTGAATCCCAGCATCCAAGGATACAAGGCCTAACTGTAAAAATCTCAGGGGAAGAGGTAGGAAAACTATTAGCCGTCCGTGCTGTTGCTAACTTAATAATAGTAATAATAATAATAATTTGGTTTTCCAGCTAAGAGACAGTGGCGATACTGCATAAAGAGCAGGAGTGTGTAATAGGCTTTTTTAGTGCTTATAGTAGCATAGAGAAATGTCATTTTATGCTTAAATAACTAATGACATTTTAAATATTATCTGCGTATCTGGTGGCATTTGCCAAGAATTGGAGGAGAGAGGATTGGCTGGTGGCACCTGGGTAATGCCTAAGCTGCTTCTGCTTATGGCTTATAATATCATTGTATCGGCCATGAAGTATGACTCGATGCAAGAATCTGTTTTAAAAAAAAAAAGTTGTTCCAGTCCTTTCCCTGTCCTGCTGCTAGAGCTTTATCACTGTACCCCTAGGGTGCCTTTAACTTCCTTGGCATTGAGCCGGCACTGCAGGATGTAACTGTGGCCACTGTGGTCTTTTAGGACACTATGTTTTTGTCAGTAACCACATTTCTGTAATTATTTCTGAAACTTGCTTAATCTTGACTTCTCCTTACAGGGAGGAATGTTCAAGATCTCTGCTGGTTCGTTTCTGGAAATTTTAAATGGCAGCTCTTGGGGTACTGACAATGAGATCCAGGGAGCCTATCTATCGTTTCAGGTTAATGGTTGTAGTCTGTGGATCACATCATCAGGAAAAGGCAATTTCTAGTCCTGTTCCAGAATTTAGTGTGCTGGGTTCCATGCAGTTACTGTGACCCCATAATAATCCTGGTCATAAAAGTAATTTGAATCTGAGAGTACAGAACAGTTTGGGAAGCGAGGTGGCTCATCAGCTGGCTAACTTGAGAAGGGTTGCACACAAAAGGCTGATCTGTGATGTTTTAAAATAGCGCAATTTTGTCCAATTTTTCATAAGATAAATTGTTGTTACTGGAGTTTGGAGTGTATTGCATCGGGTCGTATCGTGTTGAAAAATGTGGGGTGGTTGTTGTTGTTTTTATTAACACATTTTTTTGTGTGTTACCAAAACTGCATCTTTATTGCCTTAAGAACAGTCTTCAAAATAGAATGAATTCTCCATTGAAAGGGAGGAACAAAAATGTCTTTCCATTTTCATTCCGCCCAGTTAAGAACTGCTGCCCCAGTAAACTCAGAGCTATTTGCTGACAGAAACGTTGAAAGTGTACTGACATTTCTTTTTATAAAAATCTGGCTAAAAAAGATTGTGAAGAAAATCACTTGGAAGTTTCCTTTAACAGATCTTCCCCTGCGTTATAAAAGTTGAATAAAACTAAATATTAGTGAAATGCAACATAGTGGTTTATTTAAAGCTTGTCTGCTAAATTGAGTCAGAATTCCAAACTCATCAGTAAATCCTCCAGCTTCCTTACTCTGAGACTGTAGTGCCTGCTCTTTCCTCTGGCTGCTTTTTTTGCAGGTAGCTGCGTTGCTTCTGCGAAGTACTAGAATATGAATGCTGTCCTAATTGCTTGTGTAGCAAGGCAGGGCAAGTAATGGCTTGTTGTATTTTCTGCATACTTGGATACCTACTTAGATTTCTGTTACAGGTTTTCTGATGGATTTTTGAAGTGTTTGAGTGTCTTCTATAGAGGAGAAAACTGAGGAAAGGAATCTGAGTACCAAGCCTAAGTAGTTTCAAATATTAATAGTTTTATTACCTAAATTACCTGATTTTTATTTGGTAGCTAATGTAACCCAGTATATAGATGGCTGACATGAGGAAGATCACAGAGCAATTCAATGTCAGAGGTGGAAGTGAAATAGCAAGTTCTTCAGGCTCCACAATTTTAACTGTATGTTCATCCCTTCTTTATATCAACATCTCAATTCTATTTTTAATACATTTCCAGTTGAATTCTGATGTTAGTCTAGCTTTCACTTTTTTTATGTACTGTTGCAATAGAACTTTTTAATGGCCTTTGGAGGATGAATAATTGTCCCATCTGGATTTAGTGCGAAGTTGCTTCTAGAGCCCTGAATGGGATAAGCTTTGCCTTCTTTAAAGCGTGAAAAAATGCCCTTTTTTTTTTTTTTAACACGTTGCATTCAAATTTACATAATAATGAGTGGCAAGTGTCTGTGGAATAGAGATACTTTTCCTAGTACCCTTGCCTTGAAGGTGGCAGATTTTAGGGGTAGTCTAATTCCATTAGTAGCTGATTTCTTCCTGTGCAGTTCTCTGGACAAGAGCGAGCAGGTGCCACTGACTCCCTGAGGGTCTTCCTCTTTGAAGCCATGGCAGCTCTCTGTGTATCTGCTGGTTTCCTTGCTCGTGCAAGTCACACTTCTGAGACTAATAAAATAATAGGTAGGGGCACCGGAATATTTGTGGAAGGCAAGTTGTATGAACTACTGCCAGGTTTGTACCACTCCGCTAGAAGGATCCAGCTTCATTCTCAGCTGACCACCTCATCCACAAAACTCCTACAAAAACATGTAGGTCTTGTCTTCCCAACCTACTGTCAATCCCTGCCCTGCAGTGCCAGATGCTTGGCTTGATCCTGATCCTCACCACCACCTCCTGAAAGTTCTGGGATTCCATTCCAAATGGAAGGGAAGTGTAAAAGTGAGATGAGCCTCAGAGCCATGGCAAGTATGGAAGTTGTCATCAGTTGTTTCTCACCTGGAGAATAGTGCTGATGTCTTCCTGACACAGACACATGTATGCACATCTTTAGTAAGGTTTTCTGTTAATTCATCTTCCAGTGTTTGTTTACTTGAAGAAAACACTACAATTTAACAAGTAATTCTAATATTAAAGGGATATTTTGATAATGCTCCCTTTTATAATGAGCACTTGTGGAAAAGCTCTGTTCAAAACTTAGTTGCAGTCTCTGCTGGATATGCAGAAGTGTTTATTTTAGTCTGTGAGATATTCTGGTTCATTCAGCTAGATAAAACCTGAGAAAAACACCTTTTGGAGCATAATGTCTGGGAGGGTGCAGTTTTGTTCCTTCTTGCAGGAACAGCAGTAGCCCACCTGCTTCTGTTCTGTAAAGACTGTAGTGCCATTCCGGTAGGGCAGTTCTCATGTGCAGTAATTTCAAGATGAAATTTGCAGCTGCTCCTTCTTTTTCCCCTTCCCCTACCCAACTATAATCGTGCCTCTGATTTTCTCTTAAAGAAAGACAAGAAGTATATAGAAAATTTCATTAAATACCTGTGTATTATTTCAATATCTTAGGGATTAATTTTTGTTAGGTACCTGAAAGTAGGAGTATTAATGAAACCCAGTAATGTTAATTTCTCTTTAAAAAGTTTACAAACGGCTAGTGTTTATACCAGTAGAAGAGGACAGTGAGGAAATACTAGAAAGAAGTGGTGGGGAGGTAAAGGTGGCAACTTAACTTGTTATTAGTACAGAAAAATCACTGTTCTCTTTCTCCATGCTGGAATTTTCTCATGGGTTGCTTTCCCTGCAGATTTCTATTGTATAGTATCAGCATGATATCTAGTAACAAACAAAAAAAATCCACTACTAGTTGGTTGCCCCTGTTAATATTTAAAAAAAATATTGATGACGACTTCTGACAAGACTACAGCCTTACTTTCATAATGGAATCAGACTTACAAAATAACCAGTTAAATCTTTTTTTTTTTTTTTTTTTTTAAACCATGCTTTTATTTATTCAGGATGTAGTTTCTAGTTGACATCTGTAGGACACCTTGTCCCCTATTTAAAAAAAAGCAAAACAAAAAGCCCACACAAAACAAAAAACCAAACAAAAAAACCCAAAGCAAAAATCTCCACAAAAACCCAGAAGTGCTTCATAGTTTCATAGATTCTTCTGAATTCCAAAACCTCTTTTAACTGCAAGTTACATATGAATAAAGCCTGATGCAGTAATAATTATTGCTTCTATTACTAAAAAATTGCCATTCTGATAAAACAGTTTTAGTTTTTCTGTTTTAGGTTGCTTGTTATTCAAGCAACAAAGCATTGAATAGTTATGCTTTAAGAATCTGTTTCTTTTTTGGTTAAATGATTAAAAAATTAACACCTTCTTTCCATTTAAATAGTTAAGACTCACGCTGTAGCTAAGCTGATTCTTTCTCTGTTTTAAAAATAGAAAATGCTAGAGCAGTCCTTCCCTTCCCCCACTATGTACTCACTAGTCCAAGCTAGTAAATGTTACTGAATGGATTTCAGTGTTGTAGCCATTCTACAGTAAGTACAGCAAGATCCTGTGTGAAAAAGCGAAAGGAGGAAAAAAGGTAGTAGAAATCCATTTGCGGATGTTCGTCAGACCAGACCACCTGCACCAATGACAGACAGGCTCTCCACGAGAGACAAATAATGACAACAAACACGGCTGTTCAGAGGAGCCGGAATCTCCCCAAAAGACGCCTAGAAAGTAGAGGGGAGTGTCCTGCGAAGCGAAAAGCTAGCTGGGGTATTCTGACCAGCCAAGGTTAGTATAGCAGCCATGTCAGAAACGGTGTGCTGCAATATGCTAAGCTGACCCAATTTATGATGTTCTAGCTCTAAACTGGTTTGGGGGTGTTTTTTCTAGCTGTAGTATAAATGCATGTTTAAGTCAGTGGTACTTTATTGTCTTGCACGGGTTAACACAAGGGCGTTGAAGCTATTTTTGTTCTTTCTGCACTCTTATCAGCTGATCTAAAATACCTTTTCTTGTTTATCTACCCTATTTGTTTTATGCAAGTGTTTAAGGCTTGACTTACCCTGACTTTTGCTGTCCTGTCACAAGGTAACTGGATACTGAAGGCTAATTGTTTACAACAGGGAACTGAGGAATGAAAGGAGGGGGAGGAGTAAACTTTACATATAACTTTGTGTAAAGAGAAGTTTATAGGTAGCTGAAATAGGAGGCAATGGAGCGACTGTGGGTGACAGAATTCTTGTGCTGTACTGAGATACTAAAGGCAAGGATACAGTTGTAAGGGTTTTCATAGAGAAGTACGTAGAAGGTATTTAGCTTGCTGGACACTGAAGTTTTTAGCAATGAGGAACAAACTCTTTTATGAAAGAAGTGCTTAGGACTGCTATTGTCTGTGACATATTTTCCTATTTTTCCATAATACAAGGAACTTTGAGTAATTGCAAGAGTCTAATAGGAAATTTTTTAAAGAGTGATCATAATTCCAATTAACATTGATCGTATCATAAGACTTAGAGTGAAGCAAAAAAAGAAAATAAGTAAATCAAATATGATATCAAATTAAAAACTGGAGATGTTAAAACAGTCAAGGAAAGGAGGAGACAGGAAGGAGAGATTTGATATATTGTGCATAAAAATAATTATGAATTTACCATGTAAAACATAACTCTTGATTCCTATAACATATAGCTATTCTTAAAACTACTTTGCTGATTTCCAGTACTGCCATTTTTAGAGTTAAGCAATGTTCAAGAACTTAAGCAACAGTTACCATAGCTTCTCAAGTAACTGTTTGAATGCAATGGTACCGTAAGGTTATATTTGTTAATCAGTTTTAATATGCAGTGTGTCTTTTACCCTCCTACTGTTCACTGTTTGGGCTAAGATTTCCTGATCTGTAGTAACTTTTATTTATGAACATTTCAGCTAGGTCAGTAGTTCCCCCAAAAAACTAGGACATTCTCCCTCAGACTGAACAGAAATTTTACAAAAGTTTATCAATGTTAGCAGTAGCCACTCCTTGGTATGGTTCAGCGTTAGGCCCTTTTGCCATTCTTATAAAGTAATAGCCACGGTTAGTCAAGTTTTGAAATTTTCAAAATCACAAGAATCCTTTTAGGACGGTCCGGCTACTTACAGCCTCTTTGCGTTTGCCAAACTGGCTGTATGTATTTATTGACAGACTTCTTGAAGTACTGAGAGACTTGTGCTGCAGTTGAGGCTTCTGGTTGTTGCAGTTCACTTGATATTAGATATACATGTTCTTCAAATCTGAAGGAGGCTCTTTTCTTCCCATGGTTCCCACCCATGGAGGCATCCAAACCTGACTTTGTTCTGCAGGCACCCTTGTAGAGCAAAGGAAGAGAAAGCCATACTGCAATGCAGTATGGAATTAAATATGCAGATTGGAAAACGGACTAAAAGTGATGCGGGGGCTGGAATATGTCGTGATAATATTTGGTATAAGGGCGGAAAGATAGAGTCAGGCTAGGAAAAGATCTTCAACCTACTGGCTTTTGAGGGTCCACAACCAGGCAATTTTACCAAAATCTCCTGGGTGTGGCAAAAATCAGCGCACTGGGCCCAGCTTTGCTACCCAGGTGGGTACCGCTTTCAAGGCTGGGGATTAGGCCAAGTGCTGCATTCAGCTCTCTGGCAGGTTGGGAAAATGCTGAGAATCCTGAGCACAACTTGAGGAAAATTGCTTGCAGTCTGGATTAAGGCTGAGACTACATTTGAGGAGCAAAATTATTCCAGGCAGAAGACCGCCAAAGTCTGAACTCAACTTAGAATGTCCATATGTCTTTTCTGTCACCTTCTAGTTAGGCCACTGAAACACCCTTACTTTGTTTTAGTGACTTGCCCAAGGAAATAACAACAGCCTAAGAGTACTACCAGCTGCTCCACGTACTCAGATCTGATGTGGGTCTAACAGATTACTGAATTTAGAGGTTGATGTGATTTTACACCTTTGCACTCTAGCTGTGACACGCAGAGTTTGCAAGCTACTTTCGGCTAGAAAAATATCCAGCCGGTTGCTGGTCCTTCAAGAAGATGGGAAAAACAAAACCGTGCATGAGCAGCGGACAAGGGAGTTGTCGCTGTGCCTTCGTGTGAGGGGCGAAGGGGGCTGGCACGCTCCTTCCCGTGGGCGCAAGGCCCGGCGCAGAGCCAGCAGCTGCCGCTGCCGTCGTCATTACCGTTGCCTTCGCGTAGCGTAATGTCGCTTCTCTTGGGAACCGAGCGAGCTGTGTTTGGGTATTGCCGTTGTGAGGGGGGGTTTAGGGTTTTTAATACAGTTTAGCGGCTCGTGTTTCTGTGTGAGGAGTATGTCAAATTGCTATGCCAAAGCACTCAAAATTTAGGAACAGTTAAAAGTAATGCTGCCTGTGTCACGCTGCTTTGGCTCTCTAATGCATTGTAACCCTGTATTTGACAACACGGGCACATGCTGGACTTTTCCACAAAGCCCCTGCTTCCTTGGATGTGCAAGGCGGATGATGTTCTGAGAATTCATTAGGTTTATACTCAGAAAAAACACACCCTATGTTTTCCTGTGTGTTGCCAAGGTTAGAAGGCATGTAGTGAATAGTAGGAAAAAAGGGTTAACATTTTAATGTCCCTAAAAGCAAATTCTGTTCTTGTCTTTGCTGTGGCACCTATGTGTTTCAAGACCAATCATCCAACCTAAAAGTTTCTGGACTGATCATGGTTATTATTTTCTAAGGCTGAAATTTCAGAAGTTCAAAGTTCTCATGGCCATAATTAAACTATGCTTTCAGTGTACACTCTAATGCTTAAATACTCTGGAAAAAATTAGCTATTAGATGGGGTTTACAATTGCAGCATTAAAACTGTCTTTCGTGTTCCTTAGTTATAGAATGGTATGAATGGATGATGTTACAAAAATAGTCAGCAAGGGTTTTGAAGTATTCTTTTGTTATTGGGAGAATACCGTTAAACAGGCAATATAAAATTAACAATGCTATAGTCAGTTTATGGTTTGGATAGCGTACCTTAAAGAGCGAGAGATCCTACTAGATATGGTGGTAAAAAATAAATTTAATGCTAACTCCTTCATTGAATACAACACTAGAATGGCAACGCTAACATGTGGTCATGTAATGTGAGTGTATCATAAACAACTGTGTGGGGAAAGTAAATTTGTTTTGTATGGCTTTCAGGAGTAGGAAGTCATTGGCATTTGCATTTGGAATGAAATCCCCAAATTTTGAAAGTCTGCCTGATAATAAACACTGGAAAGTATGTTGATTTGAACCAATCAAGGTTTCATTTTTTTCTGTGTGAGTGTTTATATATTTATGTGTGTATGTATGGTCATATAATTTTCAGTCAAATGAAAACAAAGATTATTTTTGTATGTTTTCGCCATGGGGAGATGGAGATTTAGGTATTGTATGATACTTTGTAATTCATTGACATGAAATATTTAAAAGCTTCTTGAACTACATCTTCTCTCTCAGACATATTTTAGTAATCTCTAGCCTAAATTCTGATTCTTTTGGAGTTCGTTCTTCAGTGTTGGTTGTTGGAACTTTATTTGTTAAAAAGAAGTGGCTTCTGTTTTGCTAGTCATCTCTAATCATAGTAGTTAAGTACCACAGATGCATTTCCTAACTTTTAAATCCTTGACTTAAGATTCTTTTCAATAGTTTTTAACATCAAATATTAATTAACTAGTTGACACACTTCTTTGTCCTGCAAGGGCTTTAGACACAAACGGGTGATTTTATAGTGCCACAGTAAAAAAAAAAATCTGTTAGCCCTTCGTTACATATACACAGTATCAGGCAGTTTTAACAACTGGAGCAAAGCGAGTCCATTGACTTCGGGACTATAATGTTACAGAGTTTTTCTGTTACAGTTATCGGTCCTGTCTGTTGCTTCAGTTGCCAGAATCCGAAACACTCAGAATACATCCTAAGGAATAAAAGTAACAGTGATGAGCTTAACCCACAGCTTTCCTTAGTTTTGCAGAAAGAAACGTTCGCTACAACACTTTCCGAATAAATCTGTGTTCCTCATCTCCCCGTGATGAACTGGGTCAGGCTTTTATTTTCAGTTCTTCTCTGATGCTGCTGCTGCTTCTGAGGACTGGGACACAGTCTATTTACCCTTAGAGCAGTATTTTTCTGAAGTGCTACACCCTGGCATAAATCTTCTCACAGTGAAGTTGGTGAGAAGATTTTCATTCATTTCTAGTTCTCCTTGTTTTGAAAACTAAACTTTTTAATGTACCTTTTGTACTGTGGCTTTTGGGTTTTTTGGTTTTTTTTCCTAAGACAACATAAAGTTTTAGAAGTAAAAACAAAAGGATGGGATGACTGGAGTTGATGACTTTTACGAAAATATTTTTACTTAGTATTTTACTACTATGATCATAATTGCAGGAATGACTTACAGGTAATTGCAGGTAGATGTAGAGGAGTGAAGTCTGTAGGAAAACATGAAGAAAATAACATTAATGACTTAGAAATGGACCCTAGTCGGAATTGCAAATCCCTGGTTTGGGGGATTTTTCACTGCTGAGAATAGTTACCAGAACCCCAATTTAACAATCAAAGAAAATGTTTAGAAGATAATTGAGGCAATAGTGAACTGCTAAGAGAAAAACGCAGTTCAGCCTACAGATCAAATAGCATTTGAAACATGTTCAGAATATCTTTGCTTATTTCTTTTCTGAGTAGGTTATGCGTAAGTATTAAAATAACACATGAACATTTGGCAGTGCTTCCCTTACAAATCTATGTAATAATGCTGATTTTTGAGGATACAAAACTATGTGTCTTATTGCATGCGGTTAAAAGAGGAGGAGTTTGTCCTGCAGTTCTTATTCAGCTCAAGGGGCTCTTGATTTCAACTCTGAGCTTCTCTTGTGTTGAAATTCGAGTTAATCTCTCTTGGAAGGCAAATGCACAGATACTGGCACTTTGAAAAGTTGCTATGTTAAAAAAAGAAATGTGAAAAATGAACTAAAAGGGCCACAGTCCTTTAGCATAAGAACCGAAACTGACAACTTGTATATGCTCGTATTTTCAAAGCTGTGTTTACTGAAGGGTGAAAGTTCGTGTTACAGTGAGCTGCTGATCTCCTTCCAAACATAGCTGGAGTGTATTAAGAACAAGCCCAGCTAGCAAGAACAGATTTTTTAAATTTTTTTTTTATTTTCCAGATTGAAAGAAATGAGTAGGATTTATAATTGCAGTTGGCTGGAAGTGCCATGGGGAGATGGAGATTTAGGTATTGTATGATACTTTGTAATTTTGTTTTCAACTTCGCCTGTTAATACAGTGGATATATTTATTCTTTCTTGTTAGTGTTTACAAAGCAATGTAGGCTGCCCTTCGGAGAACTTGGAACTAATTGTGGCTTCTAAATATAGCTAGAGATACTTTGTATTCGGCATCTGTCAGAGACGACATCAGTAGGGAATTAATGCATTAACAGTTTTGGAATAGACTGTGTTTGCTAATACTGCTGTTACCGACAACCGTGAATGCGAAAATGTCCTTGTTTATATTCTTGTCAATGTTTTTTCTAGGTGAGAGACATAGCAAGTTTGTAGATTAGCAGAAGGCAGCACTCTACACAAAGAATTTACTTTAAGACACTTTACGTTTATTTTTTATACATATTTACTTTTAACATATTCTTGTCCCTGTGGTATTTAGTGATGAATTACTATGTTTCTCAATAAATCAGTTGAAATGTGAAAGTTTTGTTTTTCCAAACTTGGTTTGCACAAAATAATTCTGCAGCATTTTGCTTATAGATTTTATTTCTAGTAGAGGTGACACAAGCATTTTGTATTTAATGGATTTAGCAGAAACTGCTAGCTGCTGGATGTCTCTACATGAAGATAGGGATATCAAGTGGGTCTAGGTGCAAAAGAGAGCTCACAGTGGGATCTGGCATCATTTGATTCTCAAATGTCACTGAAGTAATTACATTAACAGGCGCTCTGAGCAAGAGGGAAGGAGGTGAAGGAAAGAAGGATGGAAAAAATGTTGCAAAGATCCTACCTGCATCTTTGTTCTGTTTAGAGTTACACATGGCTACAAAAATGTCCAAAGTGTGAGTGTATTTAATGGGCATAAAAACTTCATGACACTTACAATTTTATTAGATGTTTTTCTATGTAGTAATTAAGTGTCTTGGTTTTTTTTTTGCTGTTAATTTAGGAGTAGGGTAAACTGTCAAGAGGGGAAAGTTCTCATCTGTAGAGACAGAGGGACAAAATTTCAAAAGTAGCCTCTCAGTATAAATTCTAATTATTTTTGAGGAATTCTTTGCAGCTGCCAGCAGGAGAACTTAATGGATCTAATTAATTTGAATTGGAATGACATGAGTGCTGGTTCAGACACTACCACAGAAGGAAAACATTGGTCAAAATTCTCATAGTGATTGTACACATCCAACCTACAATAGGATAAATATATTTGAGCTTATTGGGATGACAAAGAAAATACTGATGTTTTGTAAAAATCCAGTCAATTGAGTTCCTCAGTTCCTGAGCTCAGTTTTTGTAATATAATAGGCCTTAAAATCCTAATCACTTTGTGTATGGTTTTTTTTTAGCTGTTATTCTGACTAGCAATAAGAATTGCAAAATATTACATTTAATAAACCTAAATAAAAAGCATAGGGAACGATGTGTGTGCATGTACATACATGTGTACACACAGATGATCAGAGCTTAGTGCAAATAATTCTGAAAGAGTATTGGAAGATGGACCCTGCCTATGGTCCCTCTCCTCCCAGAGATGAAAGAATACAAGGAGTTTCACAGATACTGGATACTCTGACATAATAGAAATCTCCATGCGTTTTTAAGATCAGGGTTATAGAGCTTTAATCTCCTATATTTTTCAACTTCTGTGATCAGCTTTATGTAGTCTTACAGTAATTTAAATACTCATCTGTGCTTTTGTTTTGCTAAATTCTTGATCTCGATAGCATGCAGCGGCACTGAGTTCCACAGTGTAGTTGTATGTTCTGTGAGAAGATACAATCTTACCTCTGAGTATGTTTTAGTTTCATTCACTAACACCTCTAGGAAAATAGAGGTTTTATCTCAATTTCCCTATTGTACACTATTTCATATTTTTTTAACTATGCCCTGATTTCTTTTCAGGTTGAGCAGTCTTAATCTTTTCATTCATTCTTCATGTGATTTGACGGGTTTTTTTATTGTAACCAAAAGTGTGCTTTCTGAAATCGGCTAATGGACAGAAGAGGTCCAATAGGAAACAGAAACACAGTTTCTTGAGCTTGGACTGATGATGGACAGTGATTGAGCAATAGCCTTCCCATTTAAAATCCATTGCCTTGTCACTGAAATGCAGTAACTGGCTTTGCAGGCAGTCCCAGTCCATCGCAACAAAGTCAAGCACGTTTATGCATTGGAGATTCATCTGCTGTTGTTACCATTCATCATACTTAGCTAATTCTCTCTACATTTCTTCAGAGATTTTGGGGGGCTTGATGTAACTCACGTGAGTGATTGTATTAGCATTTTACAATGCCAGTGATTTTCTTCTTACAGGAATAAATACCGGTAGTTCGTAATATATTTTGAAGATGGTTCTTCCTTGCACAATCTCTCACAACTTGACTTGCAAAATTCACACAATAAATTGGTATCAGCTATGCCTGTCTGGCTCGAAGGGACCTGTCAGTGGCCAGTCTTCTAGAGGAAAGGGCAGGTTCTTCATCGGGAGCCACATGATGACTCGGGGAGCTGGGCTGGGAGTTGAGGCGGGGTATGTGTGTGAAGGCAGGGTTGTTGCTGGGTTTCTCTTGGGGTTTTTTCCCCTTTCTTTTTTGGGGGGATAAATAAAACAAAATAAATGCCAAATCTTTACATTAAGCATATCTAACTATTTTTAGCCCTAATAGCCTATTAGAATGAGAACTTAGACTTAATATCGTATTTCTACTATAGCAGGTTTTCTTAGTGTGATTCCCACTGTATTTTTTCTCCTTACACTTGTGTAGTACCTGCAGATTGATGTCATCATACACAAGGATTTCCATATTGATTTTCACATACATCAGCCTTTTCAGGACTTTTTCAGGCGGGTTTATATCTAGTTTAAGTTCAAATACCAATTTGTTGAAGTCTATAAATTTCTATATACCAGCTGCAAAAATAAGTTATATTTATATATATGGCAATTGATCAATTTATTAAATCAGATTACTGAAAGAAGTATATCAATATTTTGTTCTCTGTACCACATAATCATTTATTAGAGATGCTTACAGTTAATAATATAGTAGTTTTTATTGTCTAGAAACTGATCATTTGAAATAGTCTCTAAAGAGGAAAAATTAATTTCATAGGACATTTGATTTCATTCTGTGCATTATATTTGCTGCTTTGATCTATGCATTCCAAAATCCTTCTAATTCATATGGTTTACTCAATAAATGTTGTTATTATATAGGTTCTTGGGCAGATCGCTCACCTCTGCATGAGGCAGCCAGTCAAGGACGTCTTCTTTCTCTAAAGACTTTATTGTCACAGGTGAAGACTGTGTTCTTAAAATTGCTTTCATTTTTAATGTTAATTTCTCAGCATAGATTATTAATGAAGATTTAGTATGCTTTGCTTTGCTTTTTTCACTTGAATTTTTCAGAGCAATACACATTTAGGAATTTTTTATATGGTAAGGTATAAGTTAATATTTAAAATATTTCCTCTGTATGTTTTAAAACTTCTCCTCCCCCAATTTTTACTAAAGCTGCATCTAAACGTATCTCAGTCTTCCCCTCTTACAAGGTGTAAGTCAATGGAGTACTACTGCTTTAAGCCCTCAGGTAAATAGAGCTAGTCAGGAAGATACTTGTTGAGGGGAAAAATCACTGAAAGGTTCTGTTTTTTGCATAGTTGTGATTTTAAATAAAATTATTTTGTTAATAGCAAAGGGGGAGACTGTAAACTGCTAAATTTCAATATTAACATTGTCATATTAGCTACTACAATGCGGAAAAATTATACTGTAGAATACATTTGAAGAAAGCCAATAGATGCAATTATTAATTCTTAAGAATCAAACAACATCTACTGCAGAAAATTTCAAAGGCTTGGTGATTTTATCAATCCAAGAAGTATTTTCCGTGCTAAAATTCAGGCTTTATATCTTTCAGACCTTAACTCAGAGAATCATAGAATCACAGGACAGTTTAAACTCAGCACCTTGTTGAGTTTTAAAGATCACCAAGAGTGGAGATGGACCAGCCTCTCTGGATCCTTGTTGCAGGGCTTCACTGTCCCCAGAGTGAAATTTTTTTCCACATAACTAATTGGAATTCACCATGTTCCAGCTTGTGTCTGTTGCCTTTTGTCCTATCACTGTGCATCGCAACAGTCTGTTTCCATCTTCTTTGTATCCTCTATATCCTATTCCTATTTCTGATTTTTTTAAAAAAAGAAGAGCTGACAACTTTTATTCTTTTATACACATTGATTAATGAACAATCCTTTTTATGCTCATTGAAGATTTATTTATTGCAAGTGGAGTTTTAAGCCTGTTTAGAGTATGATAAACTATTCATTTGAACAGTAGTGTGAGGAGATGACTCTTAACTGCTTTTGTATGATCTTTATATGTCATTCATGTCTTGTTTAGGGGTACAATGTAGACACACTAACAATTGACCAAGTAACTCCACTTCATGAAGCCTGCCTGGGAGATCATGTAGGATGTGCAAGAATCCTTCTTGAAGCAGGAGCAAATGTAAGGAATTGATTTTTTGTACATGAAGTCCAGTGCTGACCTTGGTTTAAC
>NW_010549670.1:0-848 GCF_000687285.1 Phaethon lepturus
TATATTCATATGTATATATATATATAAAAAGGATAAGGTGACAGAGGGCACTTCAAGCCTCTCCTGCTGTGGGCAGATGACACTCCCACATGCTGTGCTGAGGACACCTCTTGCTCGGTTGGTGACTAGCTCATGACACCTGTCCTATCGCGACGTGCTGAACGGTGCTCCTCTCGGGGGAGGGATGTGCTCCCTACCACTCTGGGCCTTTCTCTGGGAGCACTGGTGGTGCCACAGGCCATCGTCTCGGCTGAGTTTCCTGCACTGCTGGGAACTGTGGGCATGAACCAGTGGGGACTCCAGGGAGAGAAGGAGGAGGAAAGAGAGGGCTGGCAGAGGAAAGAGCAACCTGGCCCTTGAAGAACCAGCATATCTCTTCGTTGCGCAGGCTGCGGTAGGAGGGAAAGAAAAGCCACTGGTGCTGTTGGGGATGAAGAAGAGATGGAGTGTCTATGATGCTGAAATGCCAGAGCGTTGCCAGAGAGTGTCAACTAAAGCTTCTTTGATTTCTTTCACTAGAGCAATCACCGTGTCATACACATCTACGGTTTTGCTCATGTAATTTCCTAGGTAAAATTGTGCTCATCAATCTAGTCCAGGAGCGCAAAGCATCGCCGGTTCATCCCCTCTGTGCACGCATTCCTTGTTAAGTGTTCTGCTCTAAAATGCCCTTTTCTGCCTTACAGCTGATGGACATGTGCCCTTGGCTCAAGGAAGGGCTTGAATGTGTCTTCCGCAAAGCAATGTCGTCAGCTTCCACCTTGAAGAAACTGGTTTCAATTCTCTCCAGGTCATCTGTCCCGACTTTTATCTTCATGCACAGCAGGTTGATGTATGTCTCATATCGA
>NW_010549670.1:879-13828 GCF_000687285.1 Phaethon lepturus
ACAGAGAGCCTGGGAACAAAGACAGGCCATGGCATGCGTGGAAAGCAGAGGCAATGCCATCTGCTACTCAGGAAAACCCATCCTGTATTGCCAGGATCCCACTAATCACACCCAACAAGTACTGTTTAACCACAGCACAATGCCTGGTCTATGCAAAGCCTGCAAAGACTGATCAACACATCATTGAAAGGGTTGAGGAGAAAGAGGAGGGTTGTGCAAGACTCTCCAGTTGTTCTTACGGGTCTTGACTGCCACTCTGATTATGTAAGGTGGATACTGCAGGCAAAAGCGGACCAGCAGATCTGCTCCTTCCTGATTTAAGAGTTCCCCTCGATTGATTCAAGTACTTCTGCTTTGCCATTGTTTCCATCCAGTGATTCTTTTGTTACCGCTGAGTTGTGCCCCCATTGCTCCTCACAGAGCATAGCATAAAGGGAGGCATCTCCTCTCTGCCTGGCACCTTTATTCCAAGGCTACATGGGAGCTCTTTCTGCAGATTTGTGTAATACTCGTCCTTTCCCCTAACATCTCAGAGACAGCCTACGCTCACTTCTTTGTCGGCACAGAGAGACAAGCATTTCTAGAGCACATCTCATAAGACGGATGAGATGAACTATGCTCTGGAAGTGCCAACTTCTCCTTGCAGACGGAAAAGGCAGCCTAGAGAAAACGCTCAGATGGAGACTTCTCTTTAGGCACCCAAAACAAGATGTCTGGAAAACAGGAGGCAGCAGCAAGCAACTATTTGAAGGGTTGGTACAAAGACAAGCAGCCAGAAACTGCAGCTCTGGGCAGTCAGGCTGGGCATTACACAAAAGGGTGGTGCAGCCCTGGTATGCGTGAGGTAGGACATTTCCATCCTTGGAGATTTCTGAGACTGAGCCACAAAATGACACACTCAGCCTGGGCTAATACTGGGAATAATCCAAGCTCCTGCTGGAAGCAGGACCAGAGGCCTCCAGCAGTCCCTTCCCACTGACACCTACCTGGCAGGAATCACACCTTCTGCTCAAGTCCACTGGCACAAAATACCCCATTTCTCCCAGAATTAAATGTTTCTTAGACTTTGCAGAGAATTTAAACTTAGCTACATGCATCCTCAAAGAGTCTGTAATCAGCTGTAACACTGGTTTTGGCTTTATTTACAGAAACAGTTGCAGCAAAACAAGATTAATTTTCCCAGGGATTCCCTTAGCTTTTTATTAATGTTGCTGAAAAAGACTGATGCACACTGAGAACTGAACCACTTTCTTACTTGGGATCTGAGGAAATGTCAAGTTTTGGCACAATAAAGGAAGATTTTCTTTCTCTCATCAGTTTTCCCCTCCTCTGGTTAGAAATCACAGAGGGGAGAAGATGTCTGTTATGTCTTTTTTTAGCTTCAATGCAAAACAGTGAGGCTTGCTGCTACCCCAAGACACCCATCCAGCTTGTGAGCCCTCGTCCTTCTCTCTCCTTTCACGCTCTCCGAGGCTTACAGCATCCACTCTGGAGTTCTTAGTTCTCCTCAATCAGCCAAGGTATCATTTATCACACGAAAGATGAAAGTTCCTTTACCTCAAATATTAGGTAATGTTCTTTGAGTCTGTATTCCTCAGCCTCTTTTGACTTGAGGCTCTTCTCTACAGGATGTAATTTATGCTCTGCTAATTCGTCTGCAATCTGCTTCATTTTATTTTCATGAGACCTCAGCTGTTCCTCCTGCCGAGAGAAGCGTGTCAGGTATTAAAACATAGGAGTGTAACACCCAAGTGCACTGCCTGCCTGTTCATGTGGGATCCATCTCTGCAAGGATGTAAGCTTAGCTACTGTACTGGAGCCAAAGGTGTGAAGTACATTTGCAAATTCATCTGATAAGGAGCAACTGAAATACAGGTATATGAGTAAGATCAAAACTCATGTATTGCAAGTGCCAAGATTGGATTTCTCTGGCACCTGGGCTTCTTTAGCATTATAAACACTAAATGCTCTGCATCCTTTAACAGCCGGGCAGAACCAGCACTGTCCCAAGAGCTGCTCGTCCTGCTCTTTTTTGATATAAAAGTACCCTCCCCATCTGGGCTCTAAGCAAGGCAACATCTGGCCACATCTGGTTCAGCAGATAGGAGCGGTATCTCTGACCTGACATTTCAGGCTGTTCTCCCCTTTGCTGGGGGCCAGTGGCAAGTGTGTCCCTACCTTTTGGAGGTGCTAAGGCATGTTCGGCTTTCCCTGGACAGTGCAAACAAAAGCTACTCTTTGGGTGGCAACTGCCCATTGCTCTGGGTTAACTGAGCCTTTAGGTAGCCATGGTCTGGGGCACCGTGCCCCCTTGCTTCGAGAAAACCTTCCCCACCGGGTGGGACTCAGACTCTACCTTTGTGGATTTTAGGCTTGAGAAACAACAGGGTGCCACCTCTGAGTGCCGTGTTATAAAATAAACCAGGGCTGCAGCCAGCTGCTGCGCTCAGTAACTCCAGCTATTTCAACTCCAGCAACAGAAAAGGTGCTGGGATGTGGTGGGCAAAGAGCAATAACAATAATAATAACAAATTAATAATAAACAAGCCAGAATCAACAGCCATGCAGCAGGTGTGTGTGCATAGGGTTGCTTTACAGCCATTGCAAATGAAGCACTGGCCAGACACCGGGATTTGCCATGGTCTGTGCAAGCCACCCACTCCCCTCCCCTGTTCCTGCCCTGAGCACTGGAACGTGTCTATCGGGCAGGAGCTGGGGGAGCTGCAGACGGGCTCAGCCTGAGCTGCGTGCCGAAGGGCTGGCTGGGCGCTGGGAACCCCTCCACCACTCCTTCTCCCACCCGTTACCTGGCACAGCTTGGTCATGGATGAAGGCAGGAGCGGGCGGCAGAACTTTTTCATGGAGCAGATTGCAGCTGGGAAGGCTGGAGCAGAGAAAATGGCAGCAACTAGGTTGATACGCAGGATCCAGGAGAGCATTTCTTCCTTACTTCTGTTATGGAGGAGGGGAGAAGAGGGGTGTGTGTCTGTAAATGTTCCTGACCCAGGACCAGCCACCTCAGAACAGCCCTGAAACCACCTGCTCTCAGGAGGGCCATCAGTGGCCTTGCTTTGAAGCCATTTGTGTGCCACCTTGGGTCATGAACGGAGGAAAACACTGGCTAATTGCCTCCTCTACAGTGCCCTAACGATTCAGGGCTGCTGTCAGCCTCTTGAAGCCCTGGCAGTCCTGCCTTCCTCATCAACGGATTGCATTCCCTGAGGAGCTGAGGAGAGGTAGCATGGTGGCAAGGGCCAAGAATATCCTGCTCTTTTGAGAGTGGGAGCTACAGAACAGAAGTCCCACGGAGCAGGGTGGACCACCTCATTTGTGTCATTTGTGGGACACTGCCCAGGGTCCCTCATCAGATCTGTTCAGGTGCTGCTCCCCCCAGCCTTCAAGTGGGTTTTCACTGCACAAATTCAGAGATTCAGGCTTTAGCTTGACATTAGTACCCCAGTCCAACTTATAATGTCACCTACGTCAGCAGGAGACAAGAAAAGCATCAGACAGAAGATGACTTAACCACATGTGACACTTATTAGCAGAGCAACTTTCCTCTGCAATGGACTAAGGGAAAAAGAAGATATAGCTTGGCTGGGGAGACTTCTTTAATGAGCTTTAGTCAGCTTCCCCATCAAAAGCTGACACAAGGAGCCATCAGTTCAATGCACCACATAGATTTTCTCCCTTCCACAGACTGACAACCGAAGTTAGTTAGGGGAGCCCTTTACTCAGCCCTTTACAACCCAGTCCATCTTGCTCAGCCCACCTTGGTGACAGATGAGAAAGGACCCTCCAGGACAGGTAGAAATTGTGACCCCCGTGACCAAGTCCTTTTGCACAGTCCTACAGACCTCACCCTCAGCCCTCCTGCTCAGCACCTTCCTCCCCCCCAGGTTTGTCCCCTAATGCGTGTGTTGATATGGCCAGGTCGGAGGGAGTCTGGCGGTGGCTGGAGGTCAGGCTGCCTGTCCAGGCTCTGCAGGAAGGGCTGGTACTTACGGGGCCTGGAAGAGGAAGACTCTCCAGTCAGCTGTCTTCAGCTTGAGCACGTTGGACTTCTTGCTGTAGTCAGAGGCTTTTGTGGCTAAGGCGTGGTGCACCCGGATGGCGTTTTTCAGATCCACTTCAGAGAGGTCTTTGTCAGGTTTATATTCATCCTGTGAAGAGGAACGTTAATTGGATAATGACAACACTAACATTTGCGGGCTACTTTAATGAACCTGTGCTATAATCACAGAGTGCCAAGACCAGGAAAAGCACTGCTTTGTACGGTAAATGCTAGGAGCTGATAATGATAATAATTAACATCTGGCAACTTCTTCCATCATTAAGTTCACTGGGAAGATGTGAAGGAGATGAATGTTTTGAACATAATTATCAATAGTTATCTCTAACGCGGCACACGCCTGAGGCTTTGCGGGAAGGCAAAAGACAGGGCCAAGTTTCTGCAGAGCTTCACGCACAGCACAGAGCTCAAGCTGGGATGCAACTCCCAGTCATTGGCAGGTATAAACGAGCGCCTGCCCTGGTGCTGCAGCTTTGTGCGGCAGAGGATCTGGGCTTGGGTTTTGCACTGTCTCGGGAAGCCCTGAACAGCAGGCATCCTGCAGCCAGCCGGCAGCCAGTGCACCTCCGTGCAGGTGTGGGGCTTGCTGGGCAGTTTCCAGACTGAGCATGGCCCACCTGAACCATGCTTGGTCTCTCTTTAGTACGTGTGCCCCTTTGGCATGGTGTCTCATGTAATTCATTAGACTGTCACTTGCAAATTGCAGCAGCGTTCCCTGTATTCCTGCTTTACTTTCTCCACTGAAGAACAATTTCACACAAGGAGGGAATGTAGCTATAACTATATAAGTATATATTTTATGAACAGATAGAAAAATACCAAATGTGGGATTCTGAAAAGGTGATCTTGGCACAGTACTTTTTAAGAAAAAAAGGAATTCAGTCAATCCTGTGTTTACCCTTTGCTTTCCCAGTGAATGAGCTCCCAGCCACTTAAAGCAATACTCTCCCTCCCACTCTGCACCCTTTCCAGCTCAACTGCTGGTCCAGCCGGGTGGTGGGACGGAAGGATGGACAGATGGATGGTTGCACGCATGCGGGATAGGTGGATGTAAAAAAACCCGGCCCTGGCTAAAACAAACCACCATCCCCATCCATGTTAGAGGCCATGTCAGGACAGGGTGTCCCTGGAAAGGCCCGCCTTGCCCTGCTGATTACAGAGCAAACCTACAGGACAAATTTTCTCTTATGTTTTGCTTTCCTCGACTGTCCTTGGCTGTCAGCATAGGGGTGGCTCTGTCTGATGGTGGTGGTCTATGTGTCCCAGTCCTTCCTTAGGTTTCAAGCGAGAGCTTGGTCTGTCCTGCAGATTTGCAAAAGCATGTTTTTTTTTCCTGTGTCCTGGTGGTACAAATCCAGCCCTTTAGGGAAAAGCCACGCTACAGTCTGCTGGTCGCTAACCCTGGTCACTAATGCTGTTCTCTGGTGTAGGGTCAGAAAGGTCTCCCCAGGGACCAGCACTGCCCAGTCCATGGATGTGGTTCACTCAGACCCTTGCTCCTGATGGGAAATAAGCTTCTGAAGCCTTTCCTTCCCTCCTTTTTTGAAGCAATCATCCCACTCAGGAGAGTGGTTGCCATACTGTGTTCACTGGCGTGTGATACTTGGCCTTGTGCAAAGAAATGCCACGGGGCCCAGAGCTCAGAAGTGTCTGGCATGGGCTCCTGGATCATGCAACTGCCTTCTTGAGGGGGAAACTCAAAGAAAAGCCCTGGCTTTCCAGCAGAGGAAAGGGTGAGTGCTGCAGGCACCCTGCGTTCAAGGTGACATTCAGTTGGGCTGTGCTGCAGGGCAGTATGGACGACCTTTCCACAGCAGGGATTTCAGTAGCCAGAGGAATGGGCTATTAGCCTTCTAACAAAGAAAAACAAATGCTTTGCCTTATGAGGACCTAATATGTTACCCCACTTGGAGAAAAATAGTTGCTTGAGGAAGACATTGCTGCTTAGGCCTCGTATTGTAGAGACACTTCCAATTCTGTATGTTTTTCCAAGGCTGAAGCTCTTTGGATCTGAATAAATCTGACTGTGATGCCATGATCTCTTATTTCAAGATAAGCTTCCTGCAAATACAGTGCAAATAGCTAGGCTAAATGGCATGTGACAAGGAGAAACTGCCACCGCTGCAAACTGATTGACTAATGCAGATCTTCACCTCAAATGGTCCCATGTATTGCCTCCACTGATTTCAGGCTCACAGGCATCAATGTAGGCGTAAGGAAAAGCCAAATCTTCTTCTTTTTCTAACACTGGGCCCAGTAAATCAGTGTAAGGTTGAATCAGGCAGGTTGTCCCCACCTTCTGCCTCCCCGCTGGTGGGAACAGGCTGCGTTTGCAGGAGAGCATGGTGCTGGAGGCTCACTTCTGCACGTGCCGGCTCTGCCAGGAAGCTCATCTTAATGCCTGTGCCGCGGTGGTCCTGACGGTCCGTACGGCTGCCGACGCTGGCAGAGCTCTGGGCGCTCTTAACCAGGCACCCTCCGCAAACAGCTGCGGGGCTCTGCGATCCACGCACACACGGCCTGAGCCATCACAGTGCCCGGCACTTACACTGTAGTGTAGGCTACACCGTGTAGCCTTCCCCCGGAGCATAATACCTTTGCCTGTCAGCAAAGCATGCCAGCTCTGCTCCGAAGCCTCCAGCAGCTTCTCTACATTTTGCCCCACTCCCTTTCTGAGCTTTGATGTAAGTTTAAGCGGGTGCATAAACTGCTGCTGAGGAAGAGACATGTCCAAAACCATAATAGTTACACAGACGCTTTCAGTGAAGGGATTCTGCTTTAAATATCGAAGAAAGCGATTTACACTAAATCATAAGCAGCATTGTATTTGGAGGAACTTCAGGCAATGTTTTGTCCACGCTATAGTACCACTAACCTCACTCTTCACCTTTTTCATGGTCTTATCCTGCTATACATTTCCTGGCAAAGGGGTGAACTTGGTATCACACGGCTGTTGAGTTTTTGTCTTATTACAGGTACCTGTCACTGGGAAATGGGCAAGGTGGGCCATGCCACACCATTCCAGCTACCCTGAGCCGCCAGCCCTTGAATGGTGACATGTTTATTTTTCCCTTGCTTCTCCAGGTGTAGGATGGAGTCAGCAATTTTCAGGGTCTGTTTTGGGCATATCTTCTGCAGAAATTGAGACCAGATGCCAGTGCTTTGTTTCAGAATCCCTCTAAATTAATTTTATTCACTTTCAGCTTTTAATGTTGATGGTGTAGACAGACTCCCGTTCATGTGCCTCTCCCACCTGCAAGAAGACTTTGCTTAAACATGAACGACCATCTTGCCTGGGCTTAACTTCTTACATGGCAGTGGTCCATAGTGTCTTTGGTTCACTATTCTGATGCCAGCTCTCCCCTACTGCCCACCCCTGCGAGCTGGTGGTGGGAGATCCACAACTAATATGAGCTCCCGAGCTCAAAGCTTATTTTCTCAAGAAAAGGCATCTATCTCTTGTGCCTGCCTTTGTAGGACACCTGAATGGACTGAGAGAGCCCAGTGTATTGGTCCTGCTTCTCTCTTCTCTGGACTCAGCACCAGCCCTGAGCAGCTGCCTGAATTGCTTCCAACTGACCTGTCCAACCACCCACCCACTCTTCTGCCTATCTTATGTCAACCTCTCTCTGTATCTGGCCATTCCTCCTTTCTATATATCTATCTCCCCAGGCCCTCCTTCACTCCCTCCTTCCCTCTCTCTCTCCCTCTTATTTCTATTGAACTTGCTCCCCAAAACCAAACTGAGTGGAGTTTCTTATTAAACTTCTGGGAATTTCCTGTTAAAACCTAGATCCTTGGTTTGGTCTGAGCGAAAAACTGGAACAGGCTGAACCTGTGCTCCACAGCATCAGGTGGGTCTGGAAGCAGGTACTTTCTCCTCTATCTTCACATCAGAAAATCTTTTCCTAATGATTTGTGCTCAAGCCAGGTTCTACCTTATGTTTATCTGCAGGCATCTTCCGCTGAGAGCTTGGGAGGCTGGCACACCATTTCCTTCCTGTATTGTGCAACTCTCTTGTTCTGCAAACCACTCCATAGGCAAGAAATTGCACTAAGAATCGACAGGGCAGGTGGATGTTTATCCACTCTCTGTTGTGATGCTGGGAATGTTCGGAAGTGGCAGGACAAAGGACTTTGTCTTCGTGGTCTCATCCTTCTGTGTTGTCTCTGCAAGCCTGATAGACACTGTTTACAGCCATGCCCAGCCCAAGGAATCCTCTGAAGAGGACCATATCCAGTCTGGCAGCACTCATGACTAAGAAACCCCATTTGCCCAAATCCTTTGCCCAAAATTCCTCAGGTTAATTTTTGTTGTTGTTCCAAATGCTACTTCCTTGGGGCACCTTTGCAATGCTGGTCCTTCCTGATAATTACGCATCAGTCATGACTGTTATTTACCAGACACTTTCATAACCTGGCCAAATCTTAGGTGTTTTGCTTCTTCAGTCCTTGTCCGTAAAGAAAGCCCTCAGTCTCTTAACTATTTGCTCCTGAAGGTCACCTAGAGAAGAACATTGGACTTCTAACTGCCACATCAATCCCATCCTCACTCTCCTTTTAAATTCTAAACACCTAGCACTAACGTAACAAACTATGTTAACGTAATAGTCTGGATGGTTACTCCTGCTAGTCTTGTATAGCAAAGAAAACCCAACCCCTCTGCCCCATCAGCAGCAATGACACTCAGTGTTGGCTTCACAGCTTCTTCTAGTGCTGTCCAAGCAGTCAAGAAAATCTTCAGTAAACTGGATTTTGGTCCAGCATGGGAAGAAAATTCTATCCTGAAAGTGTATTTCATTCCCAATATATGTAACCCCTCAACACTCACCCCAAGAGACATGCCCTAGAAGTCTTTGGGGAAAAATTAATTTAGTTACAAATGGTTCCTGTGATTTTGACGAAATTGCATTTTTTCCATTAAAAAACTGTTATAAAATTAAATGTTGATGGTAGCTCTGTACAAGTTGAATCCTCATACATCACCCCTGGTCAGCATGAGGACCTCTTCAGTGGACTCCATGTGGAGACTGAGATGTAAGAAGAGTGTCACTGACTTGAAGAATGCCACACTTAGAGGGCTGGAGAAGATCTGGGCTCTCCTGTATGCTGCAGCTTCCCTCAGCTGCAGGAGAGAGTGGCAAGGCTGTAAAAATACCGCTTGGCTAAGAGCAACCCATACTATAAATTACAATCAGCTGCTGCCAGATTTCTGTTGGCTTTGTGACATGTGCCATAGGATCTGGCAAAACACAAGAATCATTGGGGTGTGCTACGAGCTCTGAGTCATAATTCTATGCTGCCCTGAGGATCTTTCTGCCTTTCTTATATAATCCAATGTTTGTTTACTCTCATTGCTTTGGAGATAATACTGCAATACATAGGAAAATCTACCCACAGGGAGTGCTGTTCGAGCAAGGTGAGTTCAATGGGTTACTGCACAGCATGTGCTACTGAGGTAGTTCAGACCTAGTTCAGTGGGTTATGCTGCTGCATGAGGAACAGACATTTGGCATCCCTGATTGGCTCACACTGACATTCAAGTGAGCCCCTATCCAGGGGGAGCTCCTTGGATTTTCCCACAGAAAAGACTATCCATGGAAATCTTCCTAGCATCCAAGTGTCTTGAAAAGCAGAGAGCTGAATGCAGGAAGCTCTTCCATAGTGACTTTGCCTCCCATGAGGACCTGCAATTTATAGTGTCAACACATCTAGTGTTGACTAGAGGCAGCTGCACAGGGAAGAGAGGCAGAAAGCATCACTTGTCAACCCATGGAAGGATCCAGCTCAGCAAGGTTCTGAAGGAGAAGAGAAACTTTAAGCACGGTCCACACCAGACTCAGTGAAGCTGCTCATAATCAGATCTATGCCAGCAAATAAAACAATAGGCAGCATAAGATTGTATGCTGGCCTCTGTATACCGGTCTCTGGAGGAGCTCTGCAGATGTCCATGCATGCATGAGGACATGGATTCACCTCTACTTGCATCAAAAGGTCTCTTACTTTGGACAGTTTTGGAGACAGCATGAAACAGCAAATGGGATAGTCCACCATGGTTACCTTTTGTAAATAAAGGACGGTCCCTTTAAGCACAGCATAAAATTTCTTCCAACCTCTTCTTCCTCTGGGAGCTAAAAAAGGGAGAACATTTAATTATACATGTCTGCTTCTGCCAGTGCTGCTTGACCTTCACATTTCTGGCAAAACCAACCCTTCTCCTGACCCACCACAGGCATGCACTGATGCCCAGACCTCATACACCTCCAAGCTATTGCTTATGAGTGGCTTGTCTGCAGGGACACGTGTTTGAGAGACATGGGTTAGGAGATGCAGCCGCCCAGCAGGAACACAAGGAAGACAAAACCAAAGGTGAGCTCGTATAGGGGTACCAGTGGACAATGTGCAGGAAGTCTCTGCTCCTCCAAATCCAGGTTCCTGTTTCTTGGACCAAATGCTTGAGGAGCAGAGATATTCCCTGAGCTCCTCTGCTTCAGGTGAGTTAGACAGACATACCCTGGATAAGGCAGCTTCTGTTCCACTGAGGACGGAGCATTACCACGAGCCATCTTGATGGACTTGGGGACAGAGAGCTTGCTGGAAGCTGGAGAGGGGCAGGAGGTGAGGGGAGCCATCTACATCAGCACAAGACAGCTGATCCTCCAGGCATGGGCTATTAAGAAAGTGCTGGAAGCAAGGGAGGCCTTTGGTGGTAATCTCTACTCAAGATTTTTAATTGGCTGCATTGACTGGGCCAACCATACCAATTAGCAAAAGGGGTAATCCAAGGTTTCATTAATCTCTGCTCATTAACAGTTCCCAAACATATTTTCCTTTACCTTTCCTGCAATCCCATATGCTGACAGCAGAGCTATGAGGCATGCTGTTGCCCAGCCAGCACATGGCAGCTGTTTCCAGCACGTGGCAGAATATGGACAGGAACAAAGCTTCGAAGACCAGACTATCCCCAAGGTCAGGGGACAACTGCTGTGAAACCAGCCTCACCCCATTGCACAGAGTGTGGGATTCAGGATTATGCCCATGAACAGGATGGAAGACCAGGTCTATCTGTGTGGGACAGGTACTGTTAGGTTCCTTGGCAGTGAGAAGGGAAGACTGGGGCTTCCTGAAAACATTCACGTCTACAAATGCCTCAAAACGCTCTCCTTTCCCTGTGCCCTGGCACTCTTGGATCTGGGGATCTCTCTTGTGTTCCCTGGGATATGGTGAGCAAATGCTTTCAGCAGTAGTGCCAGGGAGAAGGCTAGGGCAAGGCTTTGGTACTTCCTGGGGCACATCTCCTGTCCCGTTAACACGTACTTCTCTTCCCATCCATGTCTGCATGGGTTTTACGCGTGAGGACACCGTGCTTGTAGGTGACTGCGTTCAGTGCTTGGGGGATGTCCAGGAAGGGGTTGCTGCTGTCAACAATCCTTGTCATTTTCTTCGCACTGGCTCCGAATTTGTCATCTACCAGCTCCGAGAGTGATTTTCTCAACTCGTCCTCATCACTTGGAAACAAAGTCAGAGAAGAGATTGAGTGGAGGACATGTGGGTTGGGTCACAGTGTGCCCTATCTGCTTCGATTTTAAAGAGAATTATTTATTACGAGACCAGTCAGAGAAAGAAAATAAAAGGAGATGCAGGGACTGTAACACGCAGAGAGTGCCAATGGTGCTGATCTGGACATAGCTGGAGGAGTGTGGGTGGCAGGTAGCTGTCCCAGTGGTCCCACTGTGAGGTTACTCAAAACAGGTAAGGGAATGGGTACTTGTCAGAATACCAGGAAACTGCAGACACACCATTGCTGAGGACTACAAGCATTTCACAGGGAGAGTCTCCAGTTCTGTGCCCTAAAATCAGAGATTAAGGAGGTCTTTTGCTGAAGACCAGCTATCACCGGGGTTTCTCAGCCTCTGAGAGGCAGCCCCTGGGGCCTCCTAGATACTGAAGGAGCTTGAGGAATGTCCTCTGCATCTCTGAGGAACAAAAGCTCTGCAGACATTAGGGAGATAGGCCATTTGATAAAAAAAAACACAAACCCTGGAATAGGTTATACTTTCAGCTCCCCATTTGTGTCATCAGGGTGGGCCAGCAAAGAGCAAAAAATTCTGGTCATTTCCATAAAAACTGCTTCTCCTCACATATCTCCTGCTCCTGGACCCTGGACAGTGGGGGCTGAGCAGCTTAGGGAAGTGTCCACTGACTCCACCAAGCCTGCCTCTTCCTGCTTGGAGTAAAACCTACCCTGGCACATAGAGCCTAGAACTTGTATGGGAAGTGATATTTCCCAGTGCCCCTGGGACATTAAGGAAGGAGAGCAATCAGGGAATTTCTGCCCTGTGTCATACATGTCAGTGTCTAAATGGCATGAGTGGTCACCTTAGGTTGCAGATCAGACTGGGACCAAAGCTCATCTGACCGAGGGATGATTCCACTAGCTGGGATGTGAGCAGTAAAATACCACACTTCCCCACCTGCAGCAAGTAGATGGCCAAAGCATCAGACACCTCTTGGAAGAGAAGGATGATTTCTCAGCCCTCAGCACCCACAGGAGTCCTGGGGCCCAGGCAGAGCCCAGACACTATGCCTGGGTGGGGAGTTAGTGGGGCTCAGTTCCCTGAGCTGCACCAGAGGGACCCCCCTGAGCTCCTGCTTGCTGATGGGATAATGGTCGTGTACCTGCCTGTCCGGTTGGGCTTTGTGAGCAAGGGCATTTCGTTCCTGGGACGGACAAGGACAGAAGGCAGAGGCACGCAGGGAGAAGGGGGTCTTGCCTCTGCAAGTCCATGTCTGCAAGTCCCTCAGTGCCATGTCTCTGAAAGAAAAGCAGGTACCCCACCTCAGGGAGCATCTGTCCCACAGCAGAGGAGCCGAGAG
>NW_010549670.1:14166-14367 GCF_000687285.1 Phaethon lepturus
TGCCCCAGGCCGAGGGCCCGGAGAGGTCTCCGGTGTTCCAGCCTGTCCATCTGCAACCAAGCAGGACACCCCGCAGCAAGGCAGGGCCCGGGCCGGTGTGGGGCGAATGGGGGGGTGCAAGGATACCAGCGGGGCGGGTGGAGGGGGGCTAGATGCTGCTGAGTGGAACTGCACCCCTGCAGCGGGACCCCGGGGGGCTGA
>NW_010549671.1:0-208 GCF_000687285.1 Phaethon lepturus
AGCACCCTCAAGATGACCGCTCCATAATCTTGTCCGTACCGAGGTCAGGCTGACAGGCCTGTAGTTTCCAGGATCCTCCTTCTGGCCCTTCTTGTAGACAGGCGTCACATTGGCAAGCCTCCAGTCTTCTGCGACCTCCCCTGTTAACCAGGACTGCTGATAAATGATGGAGAGTGGCCTTGCAAGAGCCTCTCGCCGCAATCTCAGT
>NW_010549671.1:232-534 GCF_000687285.1 Phaethon lepturus
TGTGGGTGTCCAGGTGGCTTAACAGGTCCTTAACTGCTTCCTCCTGGATTATGGGGAGTTTATTGTGCTCTCCATCCCCATCTTCCAGCTCAGGGGGATGAATACACTGCGGATACCTGGTCTGGCTATTGAAGACTGAGGCAAAGAAGGCATTAAATACCTCAGACTTTTCCTCATCCTTGGTGATACTGTTCCCCCCCACATCCAAAGGATGGAGATTCTCCTTGCCTCTCTTTTTGTTGTTAATACATTTGTAAAAACATTTCTTGTTATCCTTTACGACCGTGGCCAGCTTGAGTTCT
>NW_010549671.1:884-1185 GCF_000687285.1 Phaethon lepturus
TGTCCTTAGGTACCCTTTTGTTGTTTCTATATTTGTAAAAACATTTTTTGTTATCATTTACAACCGTGGCAGATTAAGTTCTAGCTGGGATTTTGCCTTTCTAATTTTGTCTCTGCATGACCTAACAAGATCCTCGTACTCTTCCTGAGTTGCCTTCCTCTTCTTCCAAAGGTGATAAACTCTCCTCTTTTCCTTGAGTCCCAGCAAAAGCTCCCTGTTCAGCCAGGCTGGTTGTCTTCCCCGCCAGCTCGTCTTGCAGTGCATGAGGACCGCCTGCTCCTGTGCCTTCAAGATTTCCTTC
>NW_010549672.1:0-14566 GCF_000687285.1 Phaethon lepturus
TTTCTGTGATTCTGTGATTCTGTGAATTTAGTTTGACAGAACTGCATCAATATTTTTTTTCTGATCATTTTTCTTTCCTTTTCCTGCACACAGTTATCTCGCAGAGTGTATAATACCTTTTCATTCAGCCCAGTGAAATTAAATATGTTGTCTTAAGAGGCAAGAATATCAGACAAGTCTGCTTTTTGAGTCATGAATTTGAGTATATTTTAAAAGACAATATTTAGCATGAAAGAGGTGCAGTCAGCACCAAAAAGGATTATATTTACTGGATGTTCAGTGGACACCTGGTAGACCACCTAACATTTTGAGCATTTGGTGTGCCTTTGCTTACTAACATTCACAGTGCCTCAGTACGAGAATGCTCCAGCACAGCAGTCCTTCGTGGTGTGCAGCTTTGTGTCCCTCCTTGACCGGGCAGTCTCTGAAGCACTAATGAAACTGCTGTACCTCTCACCACAGGTGTCTCTCCTGCAGCCAGCACATACCTCTCCATGCACGCAGGCTCTGTCCCTGCCATGGGACTCAGCAACCCACCACACAGCAGCACTGTTGCCCTCGCCACACGCACTCCTATTGCCTTCAAGAATGCTTCATCAGGTTTGCTGTCTTCCTTTGGATGCCACTTACTGCTTTCTAAACTCTAGGGGAAAACTAAGTAATTCAGCTTCAGGGTAGCCTTTTCCAGCTTATGGTTCATCAAATAGAAAAGGTACCTGCAATTTGGCATAGTGGCAATACCAGAATTATTTCCAGGATCTGGTATATGATGGCCAAGTCTTGTAGTCATCACAGTAGTATCAACATGTCAGCTGCTGTCAACAAGGCTGTTGCCAAAGCTATAGCAATAGGAATGGACCTAAAAGAGAATGTAGAAACCTGTCAGTGGTTTATAAGCAGGGAGATAAATACTGAGATATAGTAAGCAAAGTATGTGATCTGGCTAACGAACGCTACTGGAGTGCCTGTTTCTGAAAGAGCACAAGCACTATTCGTAATTGTGTTTTACTGTAGGAACACAGCAAAATGTTTTAGTTTTTCCCAGTTCACAAATATTAATGCCATTTTTATGTTGACTCCATCCTGGATTATGCTTAAATAATGACAAAAAAATTTGTCCTTGTATATTGCAAAATTCACTAGTAAGTGGCATATTCCTAGATGGTTGCTGTATATTTAAATACACATTTTCTGTTTTATTTGGTATATTAACATAATTTTTCTTTCAGCAAACAAAACTCTCAGAAGAAATAAAAAAAACAGGGAAGGGCTGTAGTTTAAGATATTTTTGATAACATAGCCGTATGAAATAATGAACTTTACTTTTTAATGCTGTTATGTTGTTTATTTCCTTACAGGTGATTACAAATCAACATCCTTGCACAGCACCATCTCACCAGTCAGCATGCCAGCAAACACTGGGATCATCCCCACTCACACAATAGGTGACAAACTTGCACACAGTTATTGCAGTTATGATACTGCAAGCACAGAAAATGTGTTAGAATGAGGGAATTAGTTTTGAATTTCTTTCATCAAATTTAAGTATACAAATCAGGCATTCAACTGCATTAAACTTAAGGGTGTTTTAAAGAATATTATTAATAGTTTGTGAGTAATGCTAAAGATACCAGATCTGCTGCTTGTCAAGCTAGTGAAAAATAGAAATTCAATGGCATAGTAGGAGGGTAAATCTGCCAATTGCTGTGTCTGTACTTCTCTTGATGTTCACAGAAATTTGCCCAAGCAACAAAAAAGTATGAATACATCCACAGTTCTGTGTGCTTCACTGTTTTCCGGTGGCTTCCCTTTTGTTTCACTCAGCATTAACATTTTCTTGGGGTCTAATATTGCAGGCACTTACACATATTATTATTGCAATTGGGCTGTAAGGAATTACTTGGGTCAGTAAAACACATGTGTGCGCTTGAGCAGGATTCCAGGAGTTGGACTCTTACCATCTTTGTAACTGCCCTTCGAGTAGCTGTAGGCTGCTGTCAGCTCTTTGACAAGACAGCACTTAGCTTTTACTTGTGGGTCATCTGCCCCTAACCATCTTGGTAACTCTCCCGTGGACCCTCTCAGTTTACCCTCTCATTAGAGGCACTACTTAACCAGGTGACTCCCAGCCTAGAGGGATGCAAATCTAGGGCCTATCTTCTATGAAAAAAATGAGGTATCTGTCTCTTTTGATAATATTTATACCTTAGTATATTTTAAGTAATTGTTTTCAGGATGAAGTTCTTTGTTCAACCTTCCATACAGGTTTTCTAAATACCAGCTTGTAATTTCTTTTGGTTATTTCAGTGTAAAAATAGTTGTAAAGCAATCTGCACTGTTGCATAAATCTTTTTCCAAAAGCAAGAGTGCAAAAAGTAGGTAAATTTTGTTTCTTTAGTGACATTGGATACTGTTCAGTTAGCTGTTCCACAGCATATGTATCCTGGGAAACTGCTGTAGCTTATATACTGCTATGAGAATGTGTGATTTTGGATTATTCTAGTGTAACTTTGTATGCAGAAATGTTATTGATAACCAGTTTGATTTGTAGTGAATGATGTCATTGGAAAATGATGAAAGACACCTAACGCGTAAAATAACAAGTTAAAAAATGGGGTTATTTGTAGCTGATGTTTTATTCCCTTTTTCAAATGTGAGTGGAGTGCTTAATACAATTACTTTGTATTGAATATATTGAATGGAGAGTTTTGGGCAGTACCAGTCACCCTCCTCCAATGCTCTGTGGAAGAAAACCCAAACCTGCTGAGCTATACCTTAATTTTCTTTTCTTTTCTTATAGAAGCTCCCATAGTGACAACTGAAGAACCTTGTGGTAAGAACCAAACCCCTTATTTTTCTCAGTCCTGAAATGTGACCAAATGAGTAAACTGAAATATAGAAAACGTGTCAGTAAAACTGCTCAGTTAGCATCTCAGGTTATTTTATAAACTGTTTTCCAATTCTGGAAGAGTAGCATTAAAGTTATTAACATTTCTGGTCTTCTCATCTACATGTATAGTTCTGTTAAATTGCCCTGCACTAGGCTGTTGATATCAGGACTGCAGAAAATATCTGCCTTCATTCCAGTAGACCCTCTCTAATTTTCCCCCATCATGCTGATAATCAAATGCTGCAAAGTGCAATTCATAGCTGAAGTAAAACTGAAGTTTGGATATTGATTAATCTCTCTTCAGAATTAGAGGCCTCCCCTTTCTAATTTTCAGGAATAGATTATGGCCATTATTTACTAGATGGTTGTGAAATGCTTTGAATAAAAATTTTGAAATTTCAAACAATTCAATGTGTCAAAACAAAATATTTCACTTTAAAGTGACATTTTACATTAAAGCAAATCTGGTTCAGGAATGTTCATCTTTTTAATGCTTTATTTTTTTTAAATAGAGAATTATTTAAAAGAACATTTTCCTAAGGAAATTTTGTGTTTTGACTAAACAACTTTTTAAGGTAAAAGGTAAATTAAAAAATAAAAATAAAGAATAAGGAGCAGCTGATTTTGCTGTATTTTCTGGTTCTTAAAACACATATGGTGCTGGGATGCCATTAAACACTTAATGATTCTTAAAAATTGTCGTAAATTCATTGTTTGCTACTTTATCTTTTTCTTTCAGATGATAATATTAACTACACCATAAACAGTGTAAAAGATAAGAATAACATGGCTGAAGTTATACTGGAAAATCTGAGAAAAAACAGAGAATATATTATTTTGGAGATTGACAAGTCAATTGGGGGTTCCAACAACTATAAAATAGAACTTCAGAGATGCATGAAATACACACTTAAAGTTAAAAATTGTTCAGAACATTATCTTACTATTCCACCTGGTAAGTATAGAACGGTTTTAGTACTTTCTCTTTTTTTTTTTTTTTTTGACATGCAGTAATTCAGTTCTCCTGGTTTTCTTAGCCTATTCTTGTCTCTTTTCAGAGAATCAGACAGAAGGTTTTCATACTTTGTGCTTGGTTTGCAAGGTATTTTGCATTTTGAGGTTGCATCTTAAAACCTCTCAGTATTTTCTTAAAGTAGGATGTAAAAAAATTTAATTTTCTCATTGAAAAGGAAAAAATGGAACTTGAACTACCTTGGCCATATGCAGCATCGTTAACAATAGCAAGGCCAGCTAGCACTTGAAAGCTACTAATTATATGTATGTTTTTTTCACTAAAGAGATTGTTGGGTTAAAAATTTCAGTTATTATTTGAATACCAGCATTGCTTTGTCTCATGTAGGTTTTTTCAATTTTTACTTTCCATTTCTTGTTAAATTCTTTGTGTATTATACTGTGCCAATTGTATCTTCATATTGCAGAACAAGACAACAAATACAAAAGAACAAATTGCTATTTGTTCAATCTTATCAAGTGCTATTGCTAAGAATCAATATAGCCAATGTCACAATAACATATAATATTAATCCTTTTCAGACAGCAGCAAGAATCCTTTCAAAGTTCAGAATGAAACCAACTCATCTGCAAAGTTATGTTGGGAAAAGTCATTTTCCTGTGCTAATGTGACTGTTAGCTGCAGAGGTGAGACACTTCTAAGATATTTTAAAAGTTGATTTTTTTGAATTTATTTATTTTTAAAAGCAAAGTTGATGTGTCTTTTGATGAGAGACTAGCAGATTTAAATTAATTGTGCTAGTTTGAGGGAAGGGCTGTTCAGAATTTTTGGGATCACCAGGTTAGGGACTACCATCCCCACACACTGCAGATCTGGGTAAAATTCAAACCTAGAGTTCATTTCCTGAGTTTACCAGCTTCACAGATTGCAGACTTCTGAAGATTTTGAGGTCCTGCTTGATGGTCTGAAGGGGAGCTGAAAGTTTTGAAATCCTGCAGTCTGTGGGTCTGCTGTGAGCTGACCCCTTGCAGACTACCTGGGCATCTGGCTCTGCAGGCTCCTGGATCATGAGAGTTCAGGCTCTCTGCTCTTGAAGCCAGTCAGCCTGAGATGATGCTGGCTCAAAGGCAGCGAGCGTGGAAGGAAAGATATGGATGCTAGATGTCCTCATGTGTCCCAGAAGAATGCATGATGAGTGTCTGGGGCTGGAGATTTCATGGAGCTGAAGAGCTAAGAAGCCGCTCCAGGGGTCTGCCAGACTCCCATGAAAATTTTGATTTCTGTGGCAGTCCAGAAAACTGCTTTCTTAGAAGTCAAATCATATGAGCTTTACTGATGAAAAGTAAAGATCTATGCAAACTAAGTTGGTATAAAGGAACCTAAACCCTAGTAATTGGTTTAGGTTGTACACTTTACTGTTTGGAATATTATGATAGTTTGTTACAAATTACACTGAATAAATATGGTAGGGAAAATACCAGTTAAAATGGTACCACATACTTTTGGAGTTGTGAAAAATATTGATAAAACTCTTTTTGTGTCTACAGATTTGCCAGTCTTTACGGAATTAAATCAAACTTGCAAAATGCTGAACACTTTATCAGCCAACCATGAGTACAACTGCACTGGTACCGTACACTTTTTTGAAAAGGAGATTGCCAGCAGAAGCTTCACCATAACAACAGATTATGGTGGTAAGTGTAATACTTATTTTTGCTTTATGCTCCACATATTTCTGGAAAACCCCACTATGAATCACACTATCTGTGATTCTCAGGGTTGAAGATACATTTTGAGCACTATGCCCAGCTACTTTCAGTTTCTCCTCCAGTTGCTCCTGCCTGGTCTCCTGCCCTTGTGGTTGTTCTTTGGCTGCAGTCACAGTCTTTCTTCCACTCTCCAGCCCCAGTCTCAGTCTTTCAGTCTGATGCCTTCATCTCCTTCTCACAGAGATTGCAATTTTTTTTTTAATGGAAAGAAAAAAGTCCAGGCCTAGTCAAAAACTAGTGTTAAATTCTTGATTTGAAGAAAGAGGGGAGAATAATTGCAAAGAATGTCTCCATATAAAATGATGTTGTTTTCCAAAACATTGTTCTTGGAAATAGCTTAGCTTTTTTTTCTGAATTAAAAAGAAAATCAACCTAAATCAAGTAACCTGCAAATAACAAGGCCAAGCATTTAAAGTTTGTTAAAATTATATGGAAATCAAAAGACTGTGTAATATCTATAAATGTTGGACAATTTTATTAATTTGTGATATTGCTGTATTCACCTTTTCCTGAATTAATTAAATTTATGAAATTACTCTAATATGATGCTTTTACATATACACAGTTTATACCTATGTATAATTTATTTGAATTAAATAGACCAGAAAAAACATTACCTGTTGTTCGTATCTTGCTTCAGTATCCAATGAATTTTAATTTAATCAAAGTAGGTAAAAAGATAAATATTTTGCATTTTCATTCAAACATTTCCTTCCCTCCCCGTTATTTTTCTTTTACAACAGCTCCAGAAGCACCAGAAAACCTTACAGTAGTTTGTGATGCCAGAAACGTATCAGTTAGATGGAAGAAACCTAGCGACATTTCAAAGGGTCCTATACATGGCTATACTGTGACATGCAATGACAAAGGTAAATATATGCCCCTTCAGTATTGAATAATTCAGTGCACGTTTTAATATTTACAGAGCACCAAGAATGATGGACTGTCAAAGCATATTGGAATATCTTCAAAATGTGCATAATTCTTTTTTGTTTTGATACAAACATGTAAGTTTCTTTCCTTTGAGGATGTTCCAGCTGAACCATGGGGTTATTCAGTTTACCATTTCAGGGGACAACTCTGTCACCCTTCAGTTCTCATGCTTCTTGTATTAAGAATGTTATGACAAGACCATCAGTTGCCTGATCAGTTTGTGGTAGGGTGCTCTGTCTCAGAAAGTGCTGCTATAGCTGGTTAATATATTCTGAGAGAAGACAGAGACCTGCTTTCTGAATAACAGCAATGTATGTAAAAGTCAGGGGTACTAGGTACAACAGTTAGCATATGCATGTTTAGATAGGTAAAGGCAGGTGGTTGTCTTCTGCTAAATGGTCACTCCTTTCAGATATGCTGTTTTAGGCCACCTTACATTTAGATGAGTAAGTCTGTATCTATTATACAGGGACCATGTTTTCCAGGTGTGAGCTTTACTTCAAAACAAGGGCTGGAAAATGATGTTTTGAACATGAGGAGCCTGATACATGATTCCAGGATATATATGTCAGGTTTTAGCTAGTCCTGGGTTAATTCATTCTTTCTGTTCAAATACTGCATGTTTTGTAAACCTGGACTGCCACAGGAACCAAAGGCTGTCATGCTCATGTGCTCCCCAGATAGATACAAAAAATCTCTCCCATTCTCCATGCCCCAAATTTGACCATTACCCAAATGGGTGACAGTCCCACGCACCAATGTAGTTGATTTGGCTTGGCCAGTGTAGGAGACCGAGTTAGTATGCTGGGGTGCAGGGAGGTCACATATGAAGTAGCCAGAAAGAAACATGGAAAGGCCATTGCTCCCCAGTTCCCCAAGCCACCAAAGCCCCAGCTGCAGTGTGGGTAATAGCTTTGCTCATGTTGCTTCTTGTGCAATTCCTTTCTGTCCTGTTTGCCACTACCGAACGCACATGACATCTCTCCCGTCATACCAGAACAAACCTGCCCAATGTGCAGTGACTTTTGCCATCAGTCTACTAATCCCTTCCCAAGCTAAACACAGAAGAAAGTATCAGTCTCTCTTTATCAATGTGTTCTATGTCAATTTTTTAACTACACCCATTTAAATGACATACTGAGAAAGTAAAACCCAAAACAGAACAAAACCTCAACTTTCTACCTTTTTGATTGGTGAATATATTTCTTCCTCTTCCTGAGCCTTCACTTAGCATCAGTAAACAAGACAAACCAACCAAGTATGAGATAATTAAAATAGAAGTACACAACGACAGTGGTTTCAGGTAGCTCTGATGAAGTGTAAGTGTTCCTGTAGTCCTAACATAAATTTCATTAAATAATTTCATTTTTCATTTTTTCTTGAAGCGCCAAAATTTGTCAAGACGACTGACTCTATTTGCGATGAACTAGAACCTTATACCAGAGGTTTTGTATCTGTGACTCCATATACGAACAGCAAATATAATAATAGCACATTAATGGGAGAAACTAGAAGATGTAACTTTACAACAAAATCAGCACGTAAGTCTCTTGTCTGTACTGGGTTTTGGTGAGTTTGGATGTACATGTATATTGTTGGCTTCTAAGACTCCATGTTAGGTTAAAGACAAATGTGTGCCAACCCTTGTGATGTCAGAAAGGTCTGTGCATATTTTGGGGGCTATACTTTTAAAAACTTATCTCCATGGTCCTGATTCTTTGTTTGCCATACGTGTTCAATTGATAGAACTACAAGAAAAGCTAATAAAAAATTAAAAACCAACAGACTATGTAGATATTTTCCTGATACAGGCAAGACGTAACAGAGATGTGGTCCTTTTTACTTTGTTGGGTTTTTTTCCCCTGTTTAATCTTTAAATGTAAAGCCTCATACTGTTTTAATTCCTGCTTTGAGGGGGAAAAAAACCAACCCACAAACCAAAAAACCACCAAAAAATGTGTTTAATTTCTTCCAGTATTTTTTTAGCTCTAGTGCCACCAACTCCAGACTCAGCTAATATAGAGATACAGCTATAGGGAAATGATGTTGGTTTATACCTGGTAAGATACTAAATTAATATTTCCTTTAATTTCACTGAATAAGCAAAAGATTTTTTTTAGTGAAAAATAAAATATTATTTTTGTGCTAGTGATGTGATGATAGTTTAAAGTGGTGATATTTTTTTTCCCCTAGTGACAGGGATAATTAAATCTTTTGTTGCTTTTAGCTCTCCTGAAAAGTATGTAAAAATAGATACAGAAGAACATTAAATCTGACTGCTGTTTTTATTAAATGTGTTTCTGTGGAGCTTTGGGAAATACAGAGGCTTTTGGCAGACTATTGTTTTGAATTTGAATCCTATCCCTCCGTGGAAGATACAGAGCTTTTATATCCAGTTTTACGAACAATCCATGAAAACACTGAAATCTCCCTATTACTCTGGGTCGTTGAGCAAACAAATTTTAGCTTGTAGTCGGAAGAATACAGGGATAAAAAGTATCACCTGAAGAACCATGGGAAAAAAAAAAAGCCGATAAATTAATTGATTGATAATGTAAACCATTTGATCTGAGACTTAAGTGTAAAAGAAATTGAAAAATGTCTTTAATTTTTACACAGCCCTAATTTGAGCTTGATCATGATTTTTCTCTCTATGATAATCTAGTCTGAGTATATGTTTTGGAAGCCCCACTTTCGGGGGCTCCACTCATATTTTAATAACTCAGGTGAAGATTACAGTCCACAATATAAGTTTATGGATCTGGAAAACAACCTCAGTTCCCTTATTTGTCGAGAAAATAACAAGTTGCTTGCCGTCATGAATTAATGATATTTATTAAACCTTCTCCAACTGTTACAACAGTTGATAACATGATCAAGCAGACAGTGGAAGAGTTTTATGGCTTCTTGAACAAGAGAATATATCAGTAGAGAACATGTTCTTGGAAGTAGAAAAACCCTACATTTTATAATATATTTTTTCGTCTTCAACAAACACATTGCCTCCAGAAATGTTCACTTTCTCCTTGTTGCAGCTCTTTCAGTAGCATGCTGAATAGGAGTCTAACAAATCTGCCCTGTGGATGAGCAGATGAGCAGATAAGCCGTAACCACACACTCTGCCAAGTAAAATATCCTGCCACTCCCCACATGGGATATTTGATCGGGTCATAAAGCCTCACACATCTTAGCTCTTCATACGAAGAAAAAAGCAACTACCTTTTATTGTTTAGGGTTTTTTTTAATATGCTGGCTTGAAAATTGAAGTGATTTTGAAGAAAATTTCCATGGTGGTGTTCTACTGAAATGTGGCTAATGGAGCTGCTTTATGCAGAAGGTTATTTACTTTCTGAAAGGTTTTATAAGCTCTCAATGAAAGGTCCCTCGGGCTGTGTCCCCAGTCTGAAGCCCATTTGCTACAACATACTAAATTAGAGTGAGAAAACAAATTAGATTTAACAGATTCCTTATCATTAAAAAGTACAAGTTTTTGTGGTTTTAGGCCAGCTTTAAGACCATGTAACAATCTAAGCCAAAGGATACTATTCCAAATATTAAAATATACTGGTAACTCCTGGTAGGAAATTTCATTTACAGAAGTTTCGAAACACACAATCACACAGAAAACTATTTGTTCCCCTGTCTTGTCTGTTGTCCATGTTCCTCAAATGAGAAAGTGATGTCAGATGCAAGAGAGTGAGTTGCCATCATATTGTCTTTGCAGCCTGACTGTCAGTAGTTCTGATCTTCCCAGCCTTTTCAGTTCCACTTCACATCTTTTCCAGTTCGGATAAGCCTATGGTTAACTCAGAATTTATTTTATTTATCTTGTTAAATCGGCACTGAAATTTTTAAGGAAGAAAATGTACGGAAGTATTACAAGAGAAAGTAACAAACAGACATGAACATATACAGCTGTTGAAATGTTTGGTTTGAAATGATGAGAATAGAAGCAGTAACACTTCTTTTGTGAACAGAACCACAGCCAGTGATTGATGTTAATGCAACATTGACAGCTGATAATGCTGTCCAAATTAAGTGCAAATGTCAACACGTATATGGAGCAAAAACAGTATTTGAATTGACTTGGGAAAATGATGGAACAAATGACACCAGAGAAAATTACTGTGATTTTAAAAAAGAAAATCTCTCATACTTGACAAACTATACATTTACGGTAAGTAGGCTTATTAAATTAAATGTATGAAATATTGCTGTGTTTTCACTGTTTAAGCATATTATACTTTATTTTAGGAAAAAAGGTAAATATGGTGGGAGAGGAGTTAATCTATGGATCTGTAGGCCACGGACGTAAAGAAGTAGCTGTTACTTCAGAAATAAAATGCGTATGTGCCAAACCTATCAATCAATCCCTTGTGTGCTATTCCACATGGGTTCTGACAGCATGAAAAATACAAGATGAATAGATTGTTTGGGCTTGGGACAGAGAGAAATTAGGGGTTTCCATAAGTTTTAAAATAGCTTCTTAAGTATAACTGGTATTTTAGTGTTTAAAACACATTTCATTTAATGAATGTGTGACTGTCATTTCGATCAGAGGATGAATATGGGATTTAAGTCTTGAGGTAATTGCTCAGAAATAAATTGTTCAGAATTTTTCAATGTGAAGGTTTTTGATGCTTCAGGTACTAGTTAGTGTAAAGCAGTTCAGGTCCTTTCACATGTGCTTACATCAGCCTTTTACAAGCCAGGCCTTGTTTCCATACAAAATGCACCAGCCTCTGTTCACAAGCTTCACTTTCCTGAAGGCCTCCTACTATATTCTCTTCTCTCAGGCATTTCACCCTTTTGGCATTTGTTGCTTGCAAAGCCAATGGTCTTGTGTGATCCCCTTAATGTGGCCAGTAGTAATATATTTTATATCCTGATAGCTCATCTCAGTAACGTTTAGGTACGAAAGTAACCAGTAGGAATGGAGGAGTTTTATTACTTTTAGGAACCAGTTTCACTCGGTTTCCACAATCTTTTCCTCTTTTCTCTGTGTCTTCCTGAGGAAATGCAGTATCAGAGAACTTGAGTAGTCTAGGTTTTGTTCCAAGGCTTTGTCAGTATTTTTCCAACAGATTCTGCTCAGAAAGCTTTGTATTTGGAAAATAAAGATGAGGTCCTGTAGGAGCAAAAGATGCTTGCATTGCCCCCATAGTAATGAGACCCCTGCACTCTTGTAAGCTTTTTGTACACCACTTGCAGTGAGCAGTTTGCCTTACAGAAGAAATTGGCTTTTGCTTGGCTCTAAACCCTGCTTTCTGCTTCGAACTTAGTTTGCCCAATTCTTACCGGAAAGACAGAGAAAGTCTGATGGCCGTAATTAGTAATGAAAGAATTCTGGGCCAAGTTATGGAAGGTTCAAGAAAAAAACTAGATCACCTGTGAGAGTTGATGGACGTCACGATTCCCTTGTATCTGCACAATGAATTGTTCAGGAAATAAACAGGAGCCTACCCAGCATACTTTTTGGTTTAGGGATGTTTTGACCCTGAATGCTGCATAGGTTTCTGGTTTTCGCTATTTGAGAAACTTCTTGCCTGTTTTCTCTGCCACCTCTGTTACTCCTCTGGATGTTGCCACCTACCATGGCTTTCTTCCCAGCTGCAGAACTCAAAAACCACCAACCCCCTAAACACACTGGCCTTTTAGAGCAGAGGCTCCCAGTGGGAGCTGGGGCACAGTCCTCTGAGTCTTCAGGAGAGATTTCTCTTAAGGGATCCGGTAGGCTCAGTAAGAACTCAGTCTGCAGTCAGCAATGGTGCTGAAAGCCCTTTACCTCCCCTTTTGGATGATTTGCAACAGTTGTAATATTACTATTAAAATCGCTATTATTCAGTCCTGTTAGTATTCTCTGCTGTTTAGTATTAAATCTTCAAGTTTAATCATAAGGTTGATTTTTCTTCACAGGAAGAGTGTGAAATATTTGATGTACAAACTTCAAGCTGCCTATTAGATCTGACATTTTTATTTTCTTTTCTATTAAGGAAATTTAAAAGATTGGACAAATATATATTATGAAATATAAATGCATCTAAACAAAGTTAGTACGTTAACACTAGTTAAAGGACTCAAAAGTTTATGTTGAAAGAAAGCAGCTTATTTAAAAGTTTATTTTGGCTTCTGTAATTTAACTTTTCTTGAATAACTTACCATACAGGAACTTGTATTAAAAATAGTAAATTCTGTTGCCTATTTGTATATTTACAGTTGAAGCAAATAAATAATGTTTTATTACATATTGCATGGTTATTTTTCAGATTTGAGAGATTTGATTTTGATTTGATAAGAGATAAAATTGATTTTTTTCCTTGAGATACATCTGATTTTGATTTTGTAAAATGTGTCTCCTATTTCACTAATTTTTTTTCCAGTCATCTACATATTTTTGGATCGAGACTGTGCTGTAAATTAGGTGGAAACCTGAGCTCATTATAAATGGCTATACAAAAATTGACAGCAGGTCCTGCTCTCAATGAGGTTGATTCATTGAAAAGAGATGGATGTATTTCGAATATCCATTGTGCTTTGCTTTTTCAAAAAATTTTATGCAGAAATTTACTTGTTGTATCTTAACTTCTTTATTATCCTCACCCACTGCATGCAGATCTTAGTGTTTAATGGAGAACATAGAGGGCAGCCAGTAAAGAAGAGTATAAGAACCAGATGTAAGTAAATATATACAGCATTTTTACTTTCAGACTTTAGCATAGTATAGAGTAATAGAGTAAATCATTAATTCTGTTACAATTGATCCAAATTAAAAATGCATATTGCCTGTTTTTATAGTTAATAGTTGATCTGCATTTGAAAAAATAACATCTTCATTCAGCATTAATGTCATTGACCATACAGGTTACACAGGACAGGAGACAACCACACTGAACCAGCGAGTGAGTTGTAGCATTTTGACAGGTGCACATGGAGAGTTTAAATGAAGTTTTTCTTAATATAGAAATAAAATTTCCTCCTTTTCTGTGAGCTTAAAAGTTTTTGACACTTTGGAATAACAAACTTAAACTAAACGCTTAAAAATAATTGTTTAGTTCTTTTCACAAAAAAATCAGTAAGTTAGGAAATATACAGATTTAAAAAAAAAGGAAAAAATGTAATTTTAAAATGCCATTGTGTACTCAAGAAACAATAAATGTATTCTTTTTCTGTTGCTAGATAATTCTAAAGCCCTGATTATATTCTTGGTGTTCTTGATCATTGTGACATCAATTGCTTTACTACTGGTTCTGTACAAAATTTACGATCTCCACAAAAAAAAGCTTAGGTAAGTGTCACATTTCTCTCCCTCTCTTACATAAATGCAGGGGGGTGGAGGGGCAGGGGACGACTTTCTCTTTTTCCACAGCATTTTGCAATGGGTGGTACAAAAATGTTACAAGTTTGATACTTCATTAATACTGGGAAAAGACATCCTTTTACCTTTTAATCCTTTCAAAAACCCCTCATTTTTTGGTGGTTTGTCTGGCAATGCAAATATAATGAAATAGATTAAAAATCTGCTATAACCTTTCCCAGGGCACAGAAGAACTGATCTGCTAGAACAAAACGGTCTGTCACTAGTTTTGTGAAAAAATATTCACAAATACCTGGAAAACCTTTCCTTCATAATTTAAGTTAAAAGTAATGAAAAGAATACACACTTTCTTGGAACACTCTCAAACGCTTATTCACCCAAAACAATATCTCAGGGGGGCTTTTTTTATGAGTCATCTCTAGGTGACTTGGTAGTTCTATAGGACAGCAGATGGTGATAGAGCAATGGGTCATTGCCTTCCCTGCTGACCGTGCCAGAGCCCTGGAAAGCCAGGCTGACTGCTACTACTGCTGTGAAGGGAGGTGGTGCACCGTCTGAGGGGGCATTTGCTGCTGGGAGAGACAAAGGACTTGGGGCAATTTCTTCAGAAACCTCTCAGCCCTCTGGCAAGAGCAGAACTTAGGGACTCGTGTCTTCCCACTCCTTTCCACTCCCTGCTCTTTCCC
>NW_010549672.1:14597-37115 GCF_000687285.1 Phaethon lepturus
TGCTCAGATGTGAACTGTTACACTTAGGGAAGCAAAACTAACTTATGCTTGTACAACTCCAGAAAGTCTGGCTTGTTCTTGGCTACTTAGCATTTAAACTTAATTTAATTATATTTTTTGTATGTGTTAGTTTTTGTCACTTATGTAGCAAGAGAAACAAAGATGGTGTGAGTAGTAACTCCAATGAAGAAATTAAAGACACCACAGGTGATATGGACAAAATTATGCAAGCAGTAAAGCTGTTTGATGTGGTTCCTTTGTTTTTCCCCCTCAATAGTGCTCAGGGTAGGAAGGCAAGGATCCCAACCACCTGTAAGTCCCAGTGTAGCACTCTTGTTTCACAAAGAGCTTGTAATGTGGTGTGCTGGTTATGAACAGTCTTGGTGTTCACATACAAAACTGCTTTTATTTAACTAATTATCATATATATGTCTTACTAGTCAAAGCTTTTACAGATGCTTTTGCTTCTTACAGCAATTCTTCTGAAGGTGTGAACCTCGTGGCAGGTGAGTATCTTTATATATCTAGCAAATGGAAATAAAATGCTGCCACCTTTGCATCATTTACATTCTAGTTTGTATACATAGACTACAGATATCGACTAGATAAGACCTCATTTGGAGAAAAAAAAAGTCAGTAAATACATAGCAGAAGTATTTACACTTAAACGAAATGAAAGTTTATTGCTGTTTGAAAAACTCTTATTTATTATTTAATTACAAATCCAATTTTGTTATCTCAGACAATGGTTGTGGTATGTTTAACCCTGAGAGTAAGCCCAAAATCAAATACAGCTTCAACCAGAATTTCCCTTTCCTGTGCACCTTTTTGAAAGCAAGAAGTTAAATATAAGTTCTTTACTGCAAAATTCTGAAGGCTTTCAAATCCCAAAGACTGAAACCAAAGACTATGTGCAACTTCTTGCACAAGATTTCAAAGCCTATGAAGAAAGACAGAATTGGTCAATACCAGAAAGCTTCAATAAAAAAATAATTTATGACATTCAAGCCCACCGAAATTAACTACATTGAATGGAAAGTAATACTGTGTTGATATTCAAATCCATTTGCTTAGACACATGGTTCTTTAAAAAATATATATTTTCAATGTAAATGAAAAATAAATAAATGTCTAGTTAGAGATGTTAAAACTTTTTGAATCATTACTTTATCGTTAAAGATGATATTACAGATAATTGCAACTCAGAAAATATGTTAGAGAAAATCTGTAAAATTAGGCAGTACATGTTGTTACATTTGTAGGTTGTTTGCACAGTAATCCATTTTACCACTGACGACAAATGATCAGAATTGAAGTAGAGGGCAAAACCTATTGTGGGTGTTGGTGCTGTTGCTGTGACATGAATGTGGCAATCGCCACTTTGTACAAAAGCTCTGTTAATGCAACATCCCTGCACGTAGCCTCCTCCTGAGGTGTCTCCAGTCAGGTGGTATGCTGAACAAGTTCTGTTATTCCCAGGGCCTGTTTGCTCACAGCAGGCTCAGACAACACCTTTTTTTTTTTTTAAATAAACATGCTTAGTTAAAATAAAGAGGTTTGTCCTTTTGTTAATTTGTCTGACAATTCAAGAATCACATTTACTGAAATGTAATTTACATTTTCAAAGTCATTAACGACAAATGTTCAATGCATTTACACAGTTAAAGATGATGACAGGCAACTTCTGAACATAGAGCCAATACCTTCGGAGCAATTGCTGGACATGTACAAGAGGAAGATTGCTGATGAAGGAAGACTTTTCTTGGATGAATTTCAGGTTTGTCATTGGCTCAAAATATATCACAGATTTGTAGGCAGGTGGTTGGAAGAATTCTGTTCAAGAGCATGTATATGCAGAGTATATGCACTGGTTATAAATAAAAAATAAGAATCTAGAAAATTGAGTTAATTCTCATCTAAGGTCAAACAGGCTTCAGTTAATTTTGTTACCAAGCTCTCCTCATTATAAAATGATGGTACTTCTTTTTCCCCTTAAGGTGTTTTTCATCACAAGTATAAAATACACAGTCTAAATACTTCTCATTCTAAAGTACCTTTTAATGCATATTTTTAATACTTTCTTTTACTGAATAGCCATGGGGATATAAATAATATATAACTGTGGAGATATATATTCTTTATTTTTAGATAAAAGAAATTTGTTTATTTTCGATGTAAGAAATACATGAAGTAGTATCGTATGAAACAGAATGTTATCTTCCAGACTCAGTAGTACAAAATTTCTTCCATATACATTTGGCTGTAAGTAGAAGGTATTTTAAATACACGCTTATCTAATAAAAGAAACATTGTATTTTACAGAGTATTCCTAGAGTTTTCAATAAATTTTCAATAAAGGAGGCCAAAAAAAGCCATAATCAGAACAAAAACCGTTACATTGATATCCTTCCATGTGAGTATTTGTTTCAATTTTTGCATGTTTAATAAATATTTGTTTTCTCAATGCCTTGAGATAATATAATTATTTTGTTTTAAATGCTTTAAACAGATGATCATAATCGTGTTGAGCTCTCTGAGATCCCAGGAGACCCAGGATCAGACTATATTAATGCAAGTTATATTGATGTAAGTGACTTCTACTTAAACAAAGTCTTAGGCACTCTTGAAGAAATTCTGTAGTCTGTATATTTCATGCACCAAACACCTTTGAGGATTTCCATGTGTGTTCTTTCCATTGTTATAATGTATTTGGTATTATTGGACTGTTGCATATTGAATTTATTTTTAAAGTTGCAAATCTTTTAAATTGTTCATGCTTCCTTTCTAAAAGTTGATAACATTGTACTTTTTATAGGGCTTCAAAGAACCAAGAAAATACATTGCTGCACAAGGTAATTTTTAACCTTAAAAGAATATGCTTTCTTTATTCACCCATTTTTTGTTGGAGAGTAGTAAAAAAGTATTAGTAAATTTAATGAAAAATTGAAAATCTGACATTTTGAAATTTAATGTGAAAAAGTTGCCAATGAGCTTTTGCTTAGGGAATTCCGTGAGGATGAATAAATTGTACTTCAAAGGCAGATTTATCATGTTGTAGAATTTTACACCAAAAGATTCCAGATTTCACAGCTATGCACTAAGGATATATACATGAGCCTTTTAAAATGTTGTAGCCTAATGGCAGCAGTCATAATGAAATCAAGTGTTTGGGTATTTTTTTGTGTGATCTCTGGTTAGCTTTTCAGACTGCATGGCTAAGCATGTCAAGAAGGCAAGTGTTTTTTCATGTAACTGCACTCTTTGAAAAACTCCATTAAAATATCTCCTGCTAGGTCCCAAGGATGAAACCACAGATGATTTCTGGAGAATGATCTGGGAACAGAAGGCAACAATTATTGTCATGGTGACTCGCTGTGAGGAAGGAAAGAGGGTGAGAAATATCCATCCATCCATCCATCCATCCATCCATCCATCCATCCATCCATCCATCCATCCTTCTTTTGTCTGAAAACAGAATGGGTTGCTGTGCTGTGGAGAATTACATTTTCTTCTTGATACTTTGTTTTTGTTCTCTGCTGTTCTCTTGCTGTGGCAGAACGTATGAGGGAAAACATGCCAAAACACTGTTGCTTTATGGAATTACCTGTCTTACCAGAAAACGTCACTTTAGTCACAGCTGTAAGTAGCAGAGGGTGAGCTTCCATATTACAGCTCATAAATCCAGAAAAGGGCTCAAGGTAGAACTCTAGCTCCTCACAGACCTATCATAAAAGGTATGGTTTGTATATTTTCTCCTATGATCTTCTGATATCCTGGCAATGCCCTCAGTAAATCCTAGACAGAGTATTTTTTTGTCTTTGCCCTTCCTTTAACTGGAAGGTTGGGTGCTTCTGGCTTGCTTTTGTTCCTTATTCCAGGTACAGCAGGAAGAAGGGGAATCGCTGTTTGAGCTGCTTTTAAAGATGAAAAAGTTGGCAGCATGCAGATTTACAGCATCCCCAAGTTGATGTTATAGGCAGGCAGGAGCAATGTCCCTGAAGACTGAAAAAGAAGCCGTAGAAGTAGCTGCAAACTTTTCTACAGCCTTCAGGCAACGGCAACAGTAGCCATTCACATTTTCAACTAGTGTACAGGATTTTTTCCCCACTTTATGTTCCAAGTTAAGTTCCAGGGGCATAAACTTCAGGTCAGAGACCTGAATTGTTGGATATTTGGAATTATTTATCACAGACATCCTAAGCAGTGACAGCCTTTCCAGGAGAGGAAAAGACGTGTGAGAAGTTCGAAAAACTATAATGAGTTGCTGTCTATTTTAAATCAGACTTACTTCTAGCTCTCAGTGCTCTGCCACTTCGCTGTTGTGCGGCTCACCTAACCTCATATCTTCATAGAACAAATGTGCCCAGTATTGGCCATCAATGGAGGATGGCTCTGCAACGTATGGGGACATCATTGTGAAGATCAATGAAAGTAAAACATGTCCAGACTACGTCATTCAGAAACTACACATCACAAATGTAAGTTGATTCAAAAGTGTAAGGCTGACTGGAATTGGAGTGTCTGTTTGGAGTCAGTAGGTATTGTTGAAAGATCCTTTTAAGAGGAGTCAGCTATCAATGAAAGACGCTCTACTGTTTTTCGCTAAGCAACATATAGTTTAAGAGAAAATCTAATTCTTAGATGGAGGTGTCATTCCTTACAAGAAATATGAGTTAGACATGTATTTCCCAACTTAAAAATGTATTTTCCTTAGTACTCTGGAATCTACATTTAATGTGCTGTTAAATATGGAAAACATACTCTTCTGTGGTTTCCTTAGATATTTTAGCTTGTTTTTTAACACAGAAATTTTACTGGCTTATGTGTACCTCACTATACCCTTCTGCAAGTAAAATCAGTGTGACTCATAGGGCACCATTGTCTACCCTTGTGATAATTGTACGGTGAGACATTTACAAATTCTGGTAATCTCAAGTGGATTTATAAACATAAGTGTTTTAAAATTACCATTTGGCTAGTGTAGAATCACTAAGGCTGGTTAATTGCTCTCTTTTATACATCTGAAATCACATTAGTTGCTGTCTCTGTAATTGAGAACACAATTTGCCAGCTAAGGCTAAATGTTCCTCTCAGGCCTTTTGCGAAAATATTTCAGTGAGGGTAAATGGAGCATAAGTCATAGCTAAAAGCATTAAGACTCAAAGAGTAAATCTGCTGACAGATCTTCAGCAAAATAGCCAAGCAACAGACTCTACTCATCTTGATCCATGATTACAGCTGGAAATTCCTATTCTGCTGTCTCATGTTGCATTAAAATTTGCTCAGGAACTGGTCTGATTACAAGAAAGTTATAAGTTAGTTTGAAGATAGTGAGAATATCGGGATGTTAAGAATTAACTATTAACAAAGACATCGCTCTGTGACTAGAACAATCTGACATTAGAAATGAGATAGTGCTGCATGTTGAGGACTGATATTTTTAGAGCTGTCTGCTCTCCGTTCTGCTGACATCATATTAATATAGATAAAACTGATATTTGTTGTGGAATTTAAGAGTGGCCCCTGGCAAGAAAGTGGAAACTTCTGCAGTTCTGGTGGAATAGTGATGTATAATTACTGAAACAATGGAGAACAACTGCATGAATAACTGTGCCACAGCTGGATAATTCAACTTTGAGTAAGAATTTGGGGGGGAATTACTGGGGAAATGCCCATATAGCCATAGTAAATCTTGGCCAGTAAAAGAATGCCATGAAGATGTCTTTCTCATTTTGCTTTATAATCGTCGTTATCAAAATGTATGTCCTCTCTTTTAATCTAGCAGCAACATATGAAAGTAAGACTCAAGACTTGACATGTTTTAAGCTTTAATCAGGTAACTTAAGAAAGTCAGTCTCATTGAAAATTACAGGTTTTCTTGTATCTACTTCTAAATGGTAGAAGTCTGGGTTACAGTTTAAATTTCTTTTTTTAATCTGTTGTACCCTTGGCAGGCTACTCCTAGGAGACATAAGAGAATTGCCAACCTGTACCCCTTGAAGGAAGCAGGGTTATACACTGACCAAGTTGTTTATGAATAGAGTAGGGAGACATACTGTACTCTGGATCATAGGCTAACCTGAGAAAAAAGTATTTTTAGCAACACTTTGAACCTCCTGCTTGTCCTCTGTTGGAGTCACTGTGTATTCCTGATTCACAGATTTTTTAAAATTGAAATTGAATATGTAAAGTGTTGTAACCTGAGAGACCATTGGGATTACAACATTACAGCACACTGAAATGTCTGTTTCAACATTTGATGACTGTTGCCCTTATTTTTCTTCTGCTTTGTATATCTGCACTTGATTTTGCCTTTGTATCTCTCTCTCTCTCTCTCTCTCTCTCAAAAAACCCCCACACACTTCACTTTGTCTAGGGAAGAGAAAGGACAGCTGGAAGAGATGTCACTCATATTCAGTTCACAAGCTGGCCAGACCATGGAGTTCCTGAGGATCCGCATCTCCTTCTCAAACTCCGACGCAGAGTTAATGCTCTCAGCAACTTTTTTAGTGGCCCAATAGTGGTTCATTGCAGGTAAATATATATTAATTTTTAAAAATTCTGTTAATGTTAAAAGAACGTAAAGTTATTCAGAAAAGGGAGCTAGCAACGGTATTGGGCTGATCCCAAATTTTGTGACTTGATTGAGAGTGAGGCACCCAAAGATGCATAAAAAGGCTGTTTTTCTGAAGGATATTCAGGTCAATAAAATCTGAGGATACATAGACTTTTGAATTTTTGGAAAGCAAACAGATAAATATCAGGCTACTTTGGCTATACGCACCACATTCGGCAACACTGGCCTTACTTTCATTGAAAGATATTTAAAATACAAAGTCACCATTGTTTGTGTTGGCAATTAATTTACAGCAAGAACTGTTTTCAGTTGCTTCATATCCCATTGCTACACATTTTCACTTTCGTGCTCTGACTGCTCCTCTCTCAGAGTGGGACCGGGAGATGACATTCCCTCTCAATAACCAAATCCCTTTGTGCTTTGCAGTGCCGGTGTTGGACGCACTGGGACATATATAGGAATTGATGCCATGCTGGAAGGGCTGGACGCAGAAGGCAGAGTGGATGTTTATGGCTATGTGGTGAAGCTGCGTCGGCAGCGGTGCCTCATGGTTCAAGTAGAGGTATCTTGCTAAAACTCCTGTCACTTAGAATTCTCCTTTGCTTCGTCAGTATTTCTCAGAAGTGTGCTGCTCAGTCTTGGGTACTGCTACAGTTCAGTTGAAGTTGTGCATAGAAAATATAGCTCTTAAAAATATTGAGAGAGAGAAAAACTTCCAACAGTTTTTCAGTTTTAGAAATTTCAACTAAAGTTTAGGCTTTAAAAAAAGGAGCCAAGAAGAACATTTTAGATTTGATAATCCAGTTTTTGGTGTACAATTCACAAATACAAAATTGAGCTTGCATAGTCAAACTTAATTTTCAAATTCTAAAAACTGTCTGTCTGGGTGGGATTTTCAGTTGAGTTGAGAGTACAACAAAAGTTACGGACAGATGCAATGCATGTGTTTAACTTAAACATTTTGCAGATCTTTCAAATCTCAATTGCATATTTCTTGAATGACATTACATTTATTTGCAGAACAATTTTCATCCAACACACTAAATACGCTCCAAAATGTCTAATTTGGAAGTCCCTGTGATTTTTAATAGTTGTATTTAATGTCTATTTGATGTTAATGCTTAATATTATTAACACTAATAATATCATGGGAGGAATAGTTTCTTATAATGGTTTTTAAAAGTGATGTTTGTGTTTTGGGTTTTTTTTATTCTTTAATAACTTCATTTTTAAACCCTTCAACTGGGACACGCCAGTCACAGTACATCCTTATCCATCAAGCACTAGTGGAATACAATCAGTATGGAGAAACAGAGGTCAGTCTCTCAGAACTGCATTCCTATCTTAACAATCTGAAAAGAAAAGATCCTCCAAGTGATCCTTCTCTGCTGGAGGCAGAGTTTCAGGTAAATAAGCATTGCATTCTGGTGCCCTTACCTCCCACTTACTTTAGAAAGTGCCTTGCACAATAGTAATGAGAGAGAGATACCATACATAATAGATCACTTCTGTGCTATTTTATTGCTCTGGCACAAAAACAGGTTTTTTTATCTTCATGAAAAAAGCTGTAAATTAATGAGATTTTATTCCTGCTTTTGATGTTAATGTTTTTAACAAAGATGGGGAGCATAGAATGATTACTTGTGGCTATGTGCATGATTTCCTGTGCCGTTGTACATGGTATAGCAGGCATTTTTAAACTATAGTCCAGATGTGACCAAAGTTTAAAGAATTAAAGTAAGAAGCGAGGCACTGGCAGATGAAGACTGGGTGTCGGTGTCCAGAGGGGACAATCATCCCAGGATCCATTTCAATCAAGCATAATACCAAACATCCTCTTTCTTTAGAGATTACCTTCCTATAAGGGGTGGCGGACACAGAACACTGGGAATCGTGAGGAAAATAAAAGCAAAAATAGGAATGCTAACATAATTCCATGTAAGTATTATCCATGAACCTTCTCTTAGTTTCTTTATCTTCTGTAAGAAAACCTACTAAATTTTGAAAAAATTAGGACAGTAAATTGTCTTACTGAGATGTATGGGATTGATTATTTTTCTCAACACTGTTAGAAAGTTCTCATAGTGTTTTAAAAAAGAAGAGATGAATTTTTAAAAATGTGAATTATTGGGAGTGTTTATTTCAAATACAGTGGCCTTTGTTCTGCAGTCTGTTGTGAAAGGACTAGCCTTTTTCTATCCATTTCTGCCCCCTGCACGTGCAGGGACAGCCCCCTCTAATGCTATACCCGAGCAGCAGTGTGGCGTGACGGTGACACTTTGTCTCATGCAGATGACTTTAACCGAGTGCCGATCAGGTACGAAGATGAATGCAGTAAGGAGGGTGAACGCGATTCAGATGATTCCTCAGATGAGGACAGTGACTGTGAGGAATCAAGCAAATATATCAATGCTTCATTCATAACTGTATGTATTTAGAGGATCCACTATAAATATTTTAGCAGCTTTCAGCTAAAACTAGATTCTAGTTTGAGCTCCTACTTTCTTATTGGCTTCATAAATAGAATAGGATTTACCTGAATAAAGGAGAAAGTTCTGACAGTCGATTGGCAAAACCATTTATAGTTTTATTCATCGAAATCCTCTACATTTTGCTGCAGTAATAAGATGAATCTTTTTCCCTTATGTGGTCTTAGACTGTTGCACTCTCAAATAGTAAGACTAAACATGGAATCACTTTTTTTTTGCGTGCGCATGTATGTGTTATGTTTAAAACCACTAGCTTTCAGACTGGCCTCATGAGAACATGTATTTCTATTAGTGGGCATCTGCCTATGTACAAGTTGATCCATATTAATATTTCCCCTGTTAGTGAAATATGAGTATAGTTATTCACGTATACAAAACCCTACTAATGAAAATTGGGGCCATCAGTTTTTTGGTATCATATAAACCTCCAATAGAAGGAGAACACTTTAAAATGCTGCACATTTAGGATATCTGTTCAGAATAAATGTATTTTTACTTGTGGGTAGCTCAGTGTGAACTGACTGGTGCATCAACTTTGTGTGGTATAAACTCAATTTCTTAGTGGTCAAATTAAACAGCTGTGTAGATTTAAAAGTTTTAGCCCTTAAAAATACGCTATGCAGAAAACAGCAGGGTGAGGTCTCACCCACTGCAGCATGAGTATATCATGTTGTCAGTCTGGAAGTGCTACTGTTATTGGGAGGACTTTAACGTCATTTGGCTTGTCAAATTCCTGTAAGACCACTGCCTACTGCAATAGGCATATTTTCCCTATAAACAAAACGGTTCATTAGTTTATTTCACTGCATATTTCTTTAAATGACAATCAGTTCTGTTGCTGGACAATCACATTTCAAATGAATTTAACAAAAAAATACTAACATATTCTTTTATAGGGTTACTGGGGTCCAAAAGCCATGATTGCAACACAGGCACCACTGCATGAAACTATCTCTGACTTCTGGCAAATGGTCTTCCAAAGAAAAGTCAAAGTCATTGTTATGCTGACGGAACTGAAAGAAGGAGATCAGGTGAGTGCATCATCTTCACGTGATGCATCCTCTATATGCAAAGAAAACACTGCACTGCATTCTCTCATTCCCTTCCTCCAGTTAAGCGTGTTTCAAAGGATGAGGAATTTGGATTTCTGTTATCATTTGTTCTATTATTTACCTTCTTAATTTACTTTCTAATTAATTTTTGAGGGGAATAGTGTGTAATGCCATATTTTAAAATACAATGACACTCCTACTATAAAGTCAATACTTTCTGTAAGTGCATGTGAAAGATAAAATAAAAGCAGGTTTGAATGATAAGCACTGACTTGTACTTTTATCCCTTTTAGGAACTCTGTGCACAGTACTGGGGAGAAGGAAAACAAACATACGATGGCATAGAGGTTCAAATGACAGATGTCAACTGTTGTTCTAGCTATACCATACGTGCATTTGATGTTACACATCTGAAGGTATAAGTTTCTTTACAAATTCCGAAAGGAAGTTTTAAATTTGTTTCCCTGTTATAAACTTAGCCTAAAGAAAGAGCAGGGACAGTTCCCAGTGCACTTACCTCCTGCTTTAAGAAATGGAAATATTTTTCACTTCCGGACTTGCAGCCAATCATGATAAATGCTATAAATTAACTCAAATTTCCCATTTAGTGAATTGCTGAGATGGTGGTAGTGGTGTCTCAGGAGGTCAGCTGCCTTTTGTACTTTGAGCAAAGCTTGGATGTCTACCTACCTCATATTCATGAGGTAGAACTCACATCACCATGCAGTTCCTCAGGAATATAATTTTTTTTTTTGTAAATCAGCTGCAATAGATGTACTACATGAATCTTTACTTTAACCTGAACATTGACTATATCTCCACTGCTGTTTTTCAGACGAAAGAAACACAGAAGGTGTATCAGTATCAGTATCACAAGTGGAGTGGCTTGGATATTCCAGAAAACTCCAAAGATTTAGTCAGCATGATTCTCAACCTTAAACAAAAAGTCCCAGCCAGACTAGTCACTGAGGACAACAGGAGTACCCGCAGTGTCCCGCTTGTCATCCACTGCCGGTGGGTCTGAATTCAGCACATACCTTAACCTAGTTGTAAGTTCTGGATATATGTAGCAACCACATTTTGGGATGCCTACCTTCTCCCACAAGCCTTTCCATGTGTCTGGAGGCTCAGCTCTCCCTAGAAGTTTCCTTGAGTTGCTCAAGCTTGACCTTTTTGATTGCAGTGCTGAAAAGTGAGCACATTTCTCTTTGGCAAGCATGGGTGTGGAGTAGGTGGTCAGAGCTAGCTGCTCTTACCTGGTACATATATTTTGGGAATAAATGCTAGGACAGAGTGCTCTTGTAGCATACTACTACTGAGGATCCATCAGAGCTTTTAGGTTCATCTCTTGCTGTGGTACCTATGCGCACTTTTTTAGGATTGTTTCCAAGAATAGCCTTGCATACCATCTAAAACAGAGGATAATCCTGCTAACAACTGTTGAGACTGAAGCCCCTAATGTCTCTCTTACCCTTTAAGTGGCCACCTGAGATCCAGGTAGCTTCTAGATAAACTATGTCTTGTGTGTGTCCTACAGATATTCTTAATTGTAACAATTTCAGTCCAGTGAGGTATGTTTTAGAAAAGAAATTAATTATGTAGACTTTGAAATAAATCTAATATTTAGTCAGAGGACTTGCTGATTTTACATTTTAAATTTACATGTATACTTTACATCATCTTCTAGTGATGGATCACAGCAGACTGGTGTATTTTGTGCTTTAATGACCCTCTTAGAAAGTGCAGAAATAGAAGAAGTAATAGATGTTTTCCAAGTAGTAAAAGCTCTTCGTCGCACCAGGCTGGGAGTGGTCTCCACCTTTGTAAGTAAATCTTATGAATTACCAGAAAAAATGGTGAGATTACTTACCATGGTCACTCATATCCTCCTAACCTTACGCATCATTTCTGATGAAATTCTAATCAGGACATTCACAGCCTGATTGTGAATCCCACTACCTGGGAATTGGCCGTTACTGTTAAGAATGAAGAAGTCTGAAAGATGGCCAGAGCTGCAATTCTGTAACACCTTTATGGAAGGGTGCATACTATAAAATTACAAATTGCATAAATTGATGTTTCTGCAGTTGCTTCAGGGATGTATGTGCACAGTGTCCATTAACTTCTACAGAGTTAGGCGGCTGACTGCATTTCACAGGCTAGCAGCCATCGACTTGTTTTATTTAAATCACTCCAGAGGAATTGTGTCCCTGTGGCACACACTGTGCATTTGCTAACAAACCAGACCTAGGTGTCATCGATATGGGGCAGGTTATTAGGTTCCTAGGCTCCTTACAATACGTGGTGTTTACAGCTTGGGGACTTTGTAAACCAAGAGGGTACTGAGTGACTCAACTTGAAACGCCTGATGCGGGCAGTTACAGAGACACTACATGCACATGAAATCAGAATAAACCACAGAAGCAGCACTCTGTAAGACAAAAGCTGTGGAAGCTGCTTCATATGCAGTCTTGCATATACTATAGAACTATATAATATATACTCTATAACTACATGTTACATTTCTAAAATTTAAGAAAACTTTTAAGAGTAAGAATGGGTTTGTCCTTGGGCTCTGAGCATGCCATTCATATTAACGTCTTCTCTTTATATTTAAGGAACATTACCAATTTCTGTATGACACCATTGCCAGTACCTACCCTCCACAGAATGGACAAATAAAGAAGAACAGCCAGCAGGAAGATAAAGTGGAATTTTGCAGTGAAGTAGAAAAAACAGATCAGGAAACTGATTTGATCACTATTGATCTTACCCCATCAATGCCAGAGGAAAATGAGCCTTCTGAAGTATGTGATGATTCTAAGGCTGCAGATAGCACTAAGGGAACAGAAAGCTCTACAAACGGCCCCACAACTCCAGTTCAAACTTAAAGGTTATACTAAAAAAAAGTGCTGTTGTGCAAAAAATCCTAAACAAAATAAGAAGTGTAAGATTTCTTCCTTTTCCCACTTTTTTTTTTAAAACATTTACTGTTTTATCAGTTTTTCAAAGGTATAAATTTAAAGAAATACTTGAAACTTGTAGAGAGTGGAAAAGAACTGTGAAAGTTTAATTTTTTGTGTAGATTTGCATTTAATACTTCTTCAGAAACCTTTTCACTATTTTTATACTTTTTTTAAAAAAATATGTACAGTGTAATACCATGCTGACCAGCAGGAAGGAAATTTTTTTACTTCTGTGACAAGGAGAAAAACAAATCAGAACAAGATTAGTGTGCTGCAAAAACAGGTCTGTCTTCAAAACTATTACAAAGTACATTAACCTAATTGGTAAGCACATATTCTAGCATTTCAGGAGTGCTGACCAAGCAGTGCTTTAATAATACTCTGTGGAACTTGTGGGACTTTGCCAAACAGTTTTAAGAGCTGGTCATTTACATCATGTGGTGATTCCGAGGAATTCAGACTTACAGAGATTCTGTAAGTCTTCCCATATAGAAATTTTTGCATTTTTCTAACTTGCCTCAAGGTGTCCTTGTTGCTCCACATATATTAATCTGAGATTTCAGTGGTAGACTCAAAGAAGAGTTTGGAGACTGGCATTTGAATGATTGCAACGATTCTGATAGAAACCACATTCTGTTTACTCTTAGAGCTTAAAGTACCGCATGCTTGCACATCTATTTCTTATGCTTACGGTTATTTAAAGGGACTGCTTCCATGAACACATCTCAGATGCTTTTCCTCCAAACCTTGTAGATTTTAATTGGTACAGGTTTTTTATTTTTATTTTCATTCTGAGGTTTTGTATGTTACAGTTGTGATATTTTTACTACTTCTTGCTGGATTTTAGCCTACTGGTTTTAGAACAAATAAAACAGATAATTAATAGTTGACAAGGTGGAAATTATTTTCTTCTATTGGACTCTGCAAACTGATCATTTTCTTCTAAATGCACAAAATCTTGTGCTATCCCATACATAAATAAAATTTAAATATTTCAGTAGGAAAACAAACCATTTAATTCTTATAAAACTGTGTGTGAACCCAGGTAAGAGTCATGATTCTCTCATTACAGAGGAAGGAAACTGCATTTTTCTTTTGCTTGAAGTCATTAAAGGAACAGCCCCTCAATGGATTCGGTACTCCTAGTTTATCACTGCATATTCCTAATCTCTCTTTACAAAGCATAATTGAAAATACTTTGAGAGCCATGTAAACAAACATTAATTTAATTTTGTTGTTACTCTAGCTCAAATATTTAATTCACAATCATCAGCTCAGACAAGTGCTTCCTGGCAGTCTTGCTTGAGTAAGTGGCAGCAAACAGTCACAGAGGCGGTGGGATTCCCACGACTGTCAGCTGAACTGCCTTTTCACCTGAAGTTCTATTAGGTGATAAACTAGCGAAGCTGAGGGGGTCACCTGTGGAGAAAAAGCTCTTGACACTAAATGTGAAGATAATCTAAAAAAAATGTAGGCCCAAAGCTATTTTTAGAGGAACGTGTCAAAATTGCAAATTGAACATACCTTTGCAGATCAAAAGAATGAAGAGCCTTGGATGCAGAACGACTCACTGGTGCTCATTGGATGACAGAGAATAATTATTTTCTTTCTCTTCTTCTAAGATTTGGCCACTGTAAAGCCCCTCTACCTACTTCAGGTAGGAGAATAAAGAGGTCAGTGCAGTTATCTATTGTAAGAGTGTGGAGATTGGAGAGTAGTCCCACTTTTAGGAATAACTGAAAATGTTTCCCAATCAAAAATTAGGCCCAAATTTTCATTTTGTGTAAATCTGAGGGCACTCATACACTTCAATTCCTTAAAAAATGGTTCTGCAGCTTTTTAAGATCCTGCAGCACCTGGACTGTAAGAATTCTAAAGGATTTTGTTTTGCTGAAATTGTTTTCTAGAATGATTTCAATATTCTTTCGACTGTGTATTTTTTAAAAAAATGCCAAGTTAACACTTGATTTGTGCATGTATTTTGAAAGAAAAGTTCTGAACTATGTTAATTTTGCCTCATGCATGTCGTCATTATTAGCCTAATCAGAGAAACAGAGCCTTACATTAAAACCGCCCTCATGTGCCTCATGTAAACCACCTTTGGAGTAACGTTCCCCATAGTCACAAGGGGATAAACTGAGCTCTTGGCTTTTAATTATTTTCAAATTAAATAACACTTCATACAATTAAATCTCATTAAATCCCACTGTGACAATTGAGGGAGCCTGTCTAACACAGCTTAGAAGTTCTGATTCCTTCTAGGAACTCTCTATGTACACACCAGGTATGTTTTTTTGCCTTCTCTATTGTCATTTGAATTTCAAAAATCCACGAGGTGGTGACACAGAGCATGTAGAAGAAGGCCATTATGCTGGATGCTCCATAGTCATGTGGCTTACAGACTTGTAGGCTTAATTTTATGTCTTCCAGAGACACAGTGAAGCATATTACAGGTGAGGCATGAAACCCAAGCCAATAACCTCTGCTAGGAAACTGCTCTGGCTTTGTTAGGGCAAGAAGAACATTGTAGCAGGCTGGAGATTTGGCATAGTCTAACAGCTGAGAAACAAACATGCAAAGTAAGATGCAAAACAGTTATTTTCTCAAGTTGAGCTAAGTTGCACAAAGACTGCTAACCACTGCCTCAAGCTAAGAGTTAGCCGTTGTTCCAAAGTGTTTTATAATCTGAAGTCCAGGATAAAAATAACTAAGCAACAGATCAGCTGGGAGAGGACTTTGAGCAGCAAACGGGGGTAATCAAGGGCTTGTGTGACCAAAGGGACTGGATTTCTCCCACAATTTGCTGGGTAGAAGCTGATAGAAAAGTAGGTATGGAAAAGCGACAGTGCTCTGCTAGCAGAGTCTGGTGTGGGAAGATGGAGGAGAGGAAGGATCCCCGAGCCTCCACAAGATTCTGCTTGGACAGGGGAACTGCAGTGGGGAATGAGCTGTGTGTTTGCTTTTCTTTAGATTTTTATATGTTTCTTGTGCTCTGTAATGAACAAGGTAGTTGTACAGTCTCTGAAAAAGTTTTTAATATATTATAAATATCAGCCACATCATGATTCTTGAGATAAATATTATACAACACAAAAAACAGCCAGCGCACTGAACTATGGCGGTCAGGGATCAAAGAATCACAGAACAGTTTGAGCCAAAAGGGACCTTTTAAGGCCATCTAGTCCAACTCCCCTGCAATGAGCAGGGACATCTTCCACCAGACCAGGCTGCTCAGAGCCCCGGCCATCCTGAACATGTTTCCAGGGATGGGGCATCTACCACCTCTCTGGGCAACCTGTGCCAGGGTTTCACCACCCTCAGTGTGAAAAATTGCTTCCTTATATCTAATCTAAATTTAGTCTCTTCTAATTTAAAACCATTACCCTTTGTCCTGTCGCAAGAGGCCCTGCTAAGAAGTCTGTCCCCACCTTTCTTATAAGCCCTTTAAGTGCTGCCTTTCAAGGAGATGACAAAAGCCGCGTCGCTTTCCAGCACCACAGCTTCGCTCGTTGCGTTTGGGCTCTTGTGGGGTACATTTGTGCCTGCTCCTTTTCCCACCCAGACATGCAGCTGGTGTCCATGAACTCATCCTTTCCATTTCTGAGCTGGCTGATGCTGTCAGAGCCCGCAGCGCCCGTGGCTGTGAGCTCGCTCCCCGCTGGGGAAGGGAGCACTTTCTTCCCCGTGCTCTGAACTGAGCCGCTGGGAAGTGCCTGGTGGGCACATGCAGGAGCCCAAGGGGCTGGACCAGTCTGGGAGGGTCCTCACCTGCCCCTGCAGCACCCCTCACCACGGACACCACCTGCGGCAGGGAGGTTTGCCGGGAGGGTGAAGAAAGCAGTGGGCTTTGAGCTTTGCTGCAAAACTGGAAACCTAAGTTAAAACTTGTGTGAGAGGCATAAGCTGAGCCGGATAGGGAGTCTGGGATGCATCGCAGTGTTGAAGCTAGCAGCTACAAAGGGAAGCAAAATACTAACATGACGAGCCGTTTCTGGGAGATGGCAAAGACATCAAGAAAGAAGAGTGGCTCAAGACAGGTGTCTCGTTAAGCTGGAAATGATACCCTTTGTTCAACATTCCTCAGAAAAACTCCACAGTAGCAATGCTTATCTCTTCGACAGGCATCTTGCTTTTGTAAAGGACCATTTTTTTGACTGTGTACATTCTCCAGATTGTCTCTAAAAGAATATCGGAAATTCCCCGAGGGCTCTACACAGCCGTACCACAGCTATTTTCCATACATAAAGCAACTGTTTGCCAAGAACCAGCATGCTGTATTTTTTACTAGGGAAAACCAAAATAGAAGAAAAGGTAAGTTTCAGTTACAGAGTACAGCTCATTTCTACAAGCATCAGCTCTACTTCAGAAAAAATGTAAGTCTTCTGAAGAAGAACAGAATCCAATAATTTTAACGGTACAGCTACGTAGAAATTAAGTTTTATACAAAAGCTTCATAAGTAATTTTTCTTTTCAATGCAAATGAAAGGAAGGTCATGATTACAAAAGAAGTAAGCAAGTTTATACTAAAACATCTCCTTTCTAACGACAAAAAAATAATTATGTAGGAAGGATACCTACTACAAGTTATTGTAAACTATTTTTCTCATTGTTTTAACCTTAGTGAAAAACAGGGTTTTATTAAATAGTTATGTCCTCAGACTCAGGATTGTCAGCATCAGCAATATATAAGGTTACTGCATTTTTGAAATTAAAATAATAAACCTTTTTCAGAGGCATAGTCATGTAACTATTTACAGCTGGGTTGTCTCTTGAATCCTACAGCTGCACGCCACCATGGCCAGCAGTACTAATGTGGTCATAACTGTGACTGACATACAGAGGAAAAAATAAAAAGGAAGTTTACTTTGGCCCAATTTTAGCACTCAGTATCAATTTTTTGGTTTTGGAGATGAAACCTCATGATAGCCTGACCTTGCCTGGCAGCTAGCTGAGAGCCAGAGCTCGCACACATCAATGCTCCGGAGTCCTTGGGGTGGACCTGGTATGTCTGCAGAGCTTCCCCGCCAGGCTGTGCTGAAACTCTTCAAATGCCTTTTGCTCTGCCCAGAGCGCTACCTCAATGCCTTGTGCTCGCTCCATTTCGGCAGGGTGGAGCCATTGGAGGTAATGAAGATGACACTTGTTTATACAGTGCTGCAGAGATTGTGTCTGTCCAAGACCACGCACTAGTTCAGAGCGTGCGTGAGTGTGTGTGTTTTAGCCAAACTCTACAGACTTAGCCTCGATAGTTTGGGTGTGTGTGTCACTCATAGCCTTAAGTGTGAGATCACATTCCCAACCAGAAATCAATGAGTTGTTGACTTGGCAGCTGCTCGGCTTAAAAAAAGAAATATAGGAGAAACAGAGATGACATGGTGGGCCTGTGCTAACTTTTTTGTGGGGCAATGCAGCACTGAGACAATATTGGGTTGTGTGGTTGATGGGCTTTATAAGAGTGGTTTTCAAAAATGAATTTCTAAAAAACTAACTACAGATGAGGTACAGGAGACTGCATGCACACAGAGCGCTTGTGCTGTAACAGACTAAATCGGTACTGGCATCAGTGGCTACTAAAAAATTGTCAGCTCTCCTGATGTTGCAATAGAAGTCAGTGTGCATGTTCTTCAACGGCAGAGAAAAATGGTAAATAAATGACAACAGAAAGCTACCACTGGAAGATGGACTTTTTGCAAATGCAAACATTTGGCAAGAAGTGTCAATATTGATTTTTTTTTCTTTTAAGAAAGAAATAATGAATCATTTTCATCCTGTTTTACTAATGTTAATATGTCATTTTTAGAACAATATCTTGTTCTACGTTTAACACTGTACTTCCTTTTACTCCTGCTCTTTTCTGAAATATTTAAATATTTTATTTTTAATATATCAGTATGTCATTGAAACTACTTCAAGACTAGAACACTTCAGTATCATTGTTTCCTTTTTTGATGATGCTTTCTTAACATAATTTCTATTCACCAATAAAATGAAATTCTGACTTCATGTATTGATTTAGCATAAATAAAATTCTCATGGAACAGGAATTCAATTCCTTAAATGGCATTAATAAATTCTTCCATAAAGAGTTATGTCTCCTTCCAAAGACAGTGAGGTATTTCCACTATCAAATACCGCCTTGCCCCGCCCCAGTCACCGTGGAAAGACTCCCCCTGCGGCCGGGCAGGGCTCGCAGCTCCCGGCCAGCAGACAGCCCTACGCTCACCTCCACAGTCCAGTTAGCCGAAGCCTCTGCCTTTTCCTTTTGTAGCTCTTCCTTCAGCTACTGAACAGTCACTTCTTGTCTGAATATTTCTATCAACTTTCTAGGTTTTCTCCTTATTTGGAATACTCAGCATTTCATTGACTTGAAAAGCTGCCCGTTTGCTGCCTCCCTTTCCCAGTCCGCATCCCCTGCCCTGCCCCTTCCCGCCCCACCCTGGGTGCCAGGAAGCAGCAAGCCCAGCTGCCCTGCCAGGAAAGCAGAGCCCAGCCCCCGGGGGGAAGCAAGGCAGGCAGGGGAGGGATGGCACGCGGGCCCACGATGCCCAGATAAGATGAGCAGAGTGGGTCTGGCGACAGTAACCAGCATCAGACGGCAGTCCACTGCTCGCCAGGCATGTGCAAAGCAATGGAGCAGGTCTGAGGCCAAGGAGTCATGGCGGTGAGTCAGGTTCAGCCACAGGCATGGCCAGGTGCAGATAGACCTGCACAGCAAGTCTAGGCAGGGCTCCTTACCTTAACGCCTCTCGTTTCCTGGTCTGTGTCAAGACAGAAGGTTCTGTTACATCTTCTTTTCTCATGGTCTTGGACTCCCCTTTGGAGTTGCTGACTGTGTAAAGTGTCCATGCCTCCTGGCTAGACATTGCGGAGGTTCATTACTTGTCATAGCGTGGCATTTGTTGGAGCCTGTAACACATTGACTCTTGAAGACCTCATAGCAAGTTGGTAAGGTAGAAGATGTCATCATGGCATGTCTGCAGCTGAGCTGTTGTCTTATGGTGCACGATTCCATGGGCCCTGCTTTATTTTTTCTGAAGACTGCTGATATTTTAGGTCTTACATGTTTAGATAATAGGAAAAGCATTGACCCTTGTAAAATCAATGCCACAGACTGAGTGCCAACAGAATATTTGGACTAAAACTTGAAACTTTATTGATAAAAAGTATTAGTTTATGATGATCTGTGGAGAATTTAGAGTTAAGAGTTAAATATATAGAGGTGAAAGAAAAGCAAGTTAGCTGAGTTCATTGACTTACAGACAGGATGCTCATGTATATTTTCATTTGTAATCTTTGAGCTACATCTGCATCTTCTGCATCCTGAGTGAATCCTCCCATCATCTGGTCTGCTGAGGTTTTATTTTGAAAGTTCATCTTAGACAAGATAGGAAAGAAATAGCCACACACCAGATACCATTCTCAACATTTCCATCTTGCAGGAACAGTTTTTGGACACTGTTTTCTCAGAGTCACAGTTTCAAGCTTGCTAACTTCAAACTCCTTGAAGTCATGAGCTGTGCACTGCTGCACAGAAATGTATTAACAGGCACCACATCTCATTTTCTGGTTTGTTGTTGAAGGACAAAGCTATACAATGTGCTGTATAATTGCTGCTGTTTTCTGAGACCTGCCTCTCTCTTTTTGTTTTTAACAAATGAGAGAGTTCAGATACCAGTTACTCCTTTTTCTCACCTATGCCCAAACAAGGAGGAAGAGGTTTCTTGTCCCAACAGATGTATGTATCTAGACAAAATCACAACTCAGGATAGGCTACAGTACAAACATGTGGTTAAGTTTTGGCCACGGTAATTTTTTGGTCTTAGCTGTGTTGAGTTTTAGACCTTGAAGCCTAGGCCACTGTTCTAGTCTAATACATACGTGACAGGCATGATTACGAACTGACGACGTGTGTGAAATTGTGGTCTCAGTCCTATTCACATGGGAAAAGTCTGTTTCACTGTTAAGGCAACAGCAATGCTCTGCAAATTGAACTGCTTGCCATACATACAAATGAACAAAATGAATGTAGATTGGTTTCAAGAATATCGAGGCCCATTGACTAGGCTTTGTGTACTTTAAATGTCTTTGGTGCATACACTCCATAGCCTTTCTGTAGGCTCCTCTTCGTAGTGAGGAGCTTCATTAAGCGACAACAGAACAGGCATGAAGCCAGCAGTGGTGCTAGCTGCGTGACAGGATGCCTCTAGCAGGAGGCACTGTTGGGGAAGGACTAAGGCAGCTTGAACAGAGATGGCCCCACACTCAACGTGCTCTTTTTATAAAGAAATGCTCATGAGTCATCAAACGAATGTTATTCAACAGCCATTTCAATCTCTTCTCCCTTTTCTCCCCCAAAGTGTTTGGATGGAGCAGGTGTGTATGTTTTTCCTTATATTTATGTAATTTTCTTTTGCTTTTGTTCCTTTCTGCATCGCATTTTTTTAAATCACATCTAGCACTCTATTACTTAACTTCAAGCTTTTGCTTGTAGCTAAAAATATAAATAAATCAAGAGTTTGTTTAGTTTAATTCCTGGTGCTGTGATTTTTTTTTATCCAACTGTCATTATGAATTAGTAATTTCTTTGCTCAAAACCATCAAGTACAACAGCATCCAAGGTAAATACTTCAATAAATCAAGTTTGATAAATTAAATAGTTATAACTTCAAAAATCTAAGATAAATAGGAAGGAGAGAATATTTTTATAAGGTTTATTCAGGTTTTCTTGGCAGGAGCTTGATCTACAGTAGACATCCCAGCCAGTACTTTCCCCTGCAACCTGACACTCTTGGCTGAGAGACATCACAAGCACAAACGAGTGACCGTGTGATGGTAACTGTTCTGAACAGCTACAGCTGTGTGCCGATGGCTCCTCTGAAGTGGTTCACAGGCAGAGATCACATATAAAGGGCTGTTAGAAGGTAGCATGAGTAATCCAGTCCAGAAGCTAGAAGGGGATATGCCTCCATGTCAGGGAAGTGGGCTGTATGCACAAAATAAATGCAGGTGCCCAGCTGTGCTGCTAAACTTCTAAATTGGAAAAGGGGCACAGCAGATTTAATGATGAAGATTTTTTTTTAGCTGATTGCATGATTTTATAGAAGCATTTAAGGGAGAAATTGCAGCATGCACTAATCATTTCTATGGCAAATTTATAAAACCATGTAATAGGAAGGAACATGTTTGCTCCCTCATACTTGTTCCCTACTTGTTCTCCTCTAAAACTGAAGCCCCCTGATCCTCAAATGATCAAGGCAGCTAGCTTCCTCATAGAGGACTGAGTTATGCAGGGCTATGTTACAAAAACTCTGAGCATCCATTGTTTATCAAGGACTAAGGAGAGCAGAAGGTCATGTTAAAGAAGAAAAGAGCAAATTTTCCTGCTGTGAGTACTTTGAGGTAAAGGACGAGCCCAGTGTGTCAGAGTTCAGCAA
>NW_010549672.1:37146-42643 GCF_000687285.1 Phaethon lepturus
TGGAGGATGCCTTTTTCTGTCCAAGAAGGGGATGCTGTGACAGTAAGTGTGTCGTCTTAGTCCTCTGTTAAAGAGCATTTTTGATGACGTTAACCAGACTTTGGAGGGCAGCTGTTATGAAGTGCAGCTGAAGAAACTGTGCTGCCTCAAGGCCTTTGAGCAGCCTTTTTACTTTTGTGTCTTGGCTAACGAATAGGCTGCCCTTTGGCATCTGTTATATAAGCCAAGAGCGTTCTAAGCCCAATGCATTTCACATTCTCTTGAAAAACAAATTTTTTGACCCAAAAGGATAATGCGTAAGCAATTCCATGAGTTATAGCCTTCCCTGAGTTTTCCCAGTGTGGGTTTTTGCTCTACAAAGCACATTATGAGCATGGGGAAAGCTGTTCCATTGACAAACTGCTTTTGCAATGTGGCTTTAAAGTGTCCAATGATGTCAATATGATCACACCATTCTTCTGAGGCAGGACTCTGTCCTATATCAACCGAAATTAGTGCGATTATTTCCAATGATTTTGCTGTGCATTACGTTGGGGCTTAAATAAAAGAAGCAAGTATGAATAGAATACATTCAATTTTTTTTTTCCCTTCAGTGTCAGAGACACTGACACTCACAAATACTGCCTCTACACAGAAAGTTTCCCTCCTGTAATAAGCTCTTTCTTTTCCCCAAAACTAAGGGGAAAACAGAGATCATCTACACAAAAAATGTGCATTTGGCACATTACTGTGCCTTGAAACAATTACATTCTTGGATTCTACCGCCCTGTAAGTGGAGAACAGCACAGGGTACGTTCATGGTGCACTCGGTATTAACTTTCACATTCTGCTTCTTTAAGAAAAAAAGGTACAAATAATAATCTTTTTTAAGTTGTATCTGGAGCCCACTGCTAAATTGATTCTCAGCCAAGGGCAATCTAACAATATGCTTTCCCACTAATTTGGTTCAGTGATAAGATCCCTGCCAGCAGTATATAGTGGGGGAACTGTATGTGGTTAGCCTTGATTCCTTGGCAAACAGGCACGCAATTTGAACAGCAAGTGGGAAATTCCTACAGACCCGGTTACACCATTTTTCAGAGCCTTACACCTGTTTCTTTTTCAATGCTCTCTACCTCTGCATCAGTTGCTTCTTGGGGTTTTTTTGTGCATGTAAAAGATCAAAGCAAGAGGCAACCTAAATTTGCTCTTAGAAGTGGCTTCTGTTATATCAAGATTCAGTCCAGCAGATTAAAAATTGTCATGTAATAAAAAAAATCCCCCAAACCATCATCACAGCTACAACTTCTGCTACTTCATGGTTTATTTTGGATAGGACCAATTACATGAACAAAGCTGGAGGACACACAGGTACCTGTTACAGTGTCAGAGTTAAGCAACAGGGAAATGTGCTTAAATGTGCTGTTCTGGTGGGCTTGTAACCTATTTGCAATCAAGCAAACCATTGAGCTTTTCAGCAGATTTGGCACTCTCCCCTCAGAAGAGGTCCAGTACTGGGACAGCAGCCATGTTTCCCTGCCACTCCTGACTGAGGCGCATTGACAGAGATATGTGTGGGAGTTTACACAGGGTCCGCTTGCACCAAGCCTTGCTCTGTCCAGGATTAATCTCTCATTTTTATGAGCACTAAATTTCACCAACATTTACCCCCAAATTAGAAAACTAACAAGAACATATTACTAAAAGAAATAGACTTTGCTTTTTCTGCATAAATAAAGCGGAGTCTTATTTAATCTTTGTTGCCTTGGATGAGGAGAACATGGCATTAGGTGCCAAACCTTTCATGGCCTCCTGGATGTACCCGAAATCAACTCTCTGAGAGGAAAATGGAAGTGATGAGTCACACTTTGGTTTGCAGTTTCTTTTTATCTCTCGTATAACTAAGGCAAAACTGTCAAAAGCTTGAATGCTATTAAGAGCCTATGTACAATATATGTTCACTGAAATGTGGGTATGTGAAGGTGTCATACAGTGGAGGGCAGCGCAGGAGCTCCTCAGCGAATGATGAACCAGTGAGCTTGGAGCCATGAATGAGATGCAGCGTAGCAATGTTATTCCAGCAGTCTCATCAGAGTTAATTAGCCTGGCTGAGAGGCAGGACAGATTTGCCTGGGCAGACAGCAAAGACAGAGCAGCTATAGTGCCTGGTACCTGAGCAAGTTTATTTGGAGTAATATGGAAGTGCTGTCAGTGCTGAGAAAATTGTACTGTCTTTTAAATGGGTGCCAGATCACACTGTTTATTAGACCAGTTTTCTCAGACACATGCACAAGGTTGTATCTAAAACAAATAGTTTGCTCCTGTTTTGGTATAGCTTCAAGAGAAGCCTATACCAATCTGAGTATGATTGCTTGAAAAGCCATTCTCTATGAATTCAGCAAAAAAGGTTAAGTTGTAGTAAAGCAGTTCCCTTTCCCATCTCATATGTACGTACAAATATTAAGAGTGGAAATAGAAGTAGGAACACATGGATATGTATTGAAGTATCAAAGTAGAGAACTCTTCTAAGATTGATCCATACACTCACTAATCTATAATAATTAGATTTTACTTTAGTAGAATCCTTTAAATGAATGTTTGGCAAACAGTATGTCTGTATTTTATTTCTGAAGTCTAAATAGCTAGGTAATAGCTAAGCACATAAACTCACATGCCTTAGCTTCCAGAAAGAAAGGAATTTGGGAACATAATCTAATGTTAAGACTTTACAGGTGCTGTGAGCCTTTCATCTAATGGGGTTCTCTTGGATCAGGCCCATTATTACCAGGCACTGTAACTCCAGATTCGAGGAAAGAAGACTAACCTGGAGAGGTGTACACTCAGCAGGGAATACTGATGGAGGCTCAACAACTTCCTCTGCAGTAGCCTTCCTATGTGATTCTGGGCAAGTCACTCTGGAAAACAAAACACAAAGGCTATTTGGAAAGCAAGGAATATCATACTTTGAAGTAGTGTTACTCTGAGATAAAAAAAACATTGAAAGACTGTGAAGTCATCTTCAGTAATGGGGAACAAACAAGCAGATTAGAAAAAAAACTACTGTTATGTGACTTGTTTTTATGGGAATCAAAGAGGAAGCAGGACATAAATGTGAAAGTGTTTTATATACACATACCTAGAGCTGATGGGATCAGTAAAGGGGATTTTCTCCAGCAGGCTAATCCCTGCCCATATCCTTCTCATTGTATGGTTATACCTTGGTCCTACAACAAAGTTTGTGTTGCATAGGTGAGACTTCTGTACAGCTGTATATGCTATGCAGCTGCTGCTGTATTATAAAGTACTCAGGGCTAGATTCTGCAGTACTTTGGCAGAGTGAGTACAGAATAGGAATTAGGACTTTCAGAGCTATCCATTAAATTTACATGTTTGTGTCAATTCAGTTAATAGAATAAAAATCCAAGGCTGAAGACCTCAACCAGAAATCTCTGGAGAAATATAAGGTAAGATGTAGGTAGCTCAGAAAGTAGCAGATAATCTCCACATTTTTCTGTGCAAAAATATGCTGTACACATTCTGTGTTTAAAAAAAAAAAAAGAAAACCCCAAACATTTTTACGAGAAGCAACACTAATGGGGAGACATGTTAACAGGAGTGCTGATTCATATCATTAATGTGGGCAGGCAGGAACTGTGGAGAGTGAAAGAGCTGTTGGAACATGCTTTTTTTGAGAACACACCTAAATTAAGAGGCTGTCAGAGACATCTGTCTCATAGTGTTGGCAACCCAGGTGTAACAAATTTCCAAGATGACTATTAGTGAGTACTAACAGCTAAAAAAGCATTTCTAATTTCTTGCTGAATATGGAGACTTAAGTGTCAAGAGGAACAGGGGCCTGTAAGAAGAAGTGAAGGTCGGTTGGGATACATATGCAAATTAATGCCTATTAGCAGGGAAAAAAAAATGACTTCCAGATATGATGGGATTCAAGTCAAGTGATGTGATTTAACAAAAAGAACCAGGAATGGAGAGACTGGAAAGATCATCTCATACTTTTCTAGTACAGAATTTTTTGCTTTCCATGTCAAGTTTTTTTTCTTAGACAGTAGATCTTGGATCTGGTTTGGTATAGCAATTCCTATCTTCCTGTATTTGCTTTTCTTTTGATGTATGTTAGAATAATGTTAATTGCACTGGGAAAACCCTCACACTCTCCTATTATTTTTCTTTTCTGAATGCTACATTGTTTTTCATTTATGGATCAGTTTCTTACTGTGATGGAGCCAAAGAGATGATAGGATTTTATTTCCTGAATGTGATTGATCAATGCCTGAGAAAATTACTTTTTTATTTCACTGGGGCTGCTTTGCAGAACAGAAGCACGAACTAAGCATGACTTTGAAGAATTTTTGTCAACTTTACTATTCTGCTCCTTTCAGTTAGTGGCCAATGATCTGCAGTAGTAGAACATTTAGGCACAGGCATAAAGGAAACTAGATCTTTGTGTATTTTTTAATAACTTTTAGGTATCTTGCTAGTAAAACATTTGTTTCATGTTTGATTTTTTTTTCTTCTCAATTTTTTTCACATGGAATTTCTCTCTGAGTTTTAAGTAAGAGTTGAAGAGAAAACCAAAAAAATTTGGTTGATGCCAAACATTAAGACAAGGTTCAAGGATGTATATTTTATCTGTTGACTTATTATTGGCAAAAAGGTTAAAATGGTGCTCTGTTTGGCTACTTTCTTTTCAACAGGCAGCCCCACTCCCAGCTGCACCTATGGCATCTGAAGATGTGAAATTCATGCTAGTAATTTTTGAAAAACCTTTTTTTTGCACATTAGAGAAGTATTTTTGCTGATAATTGTAAAGTGCTGACCCATTCACAAAGCAGGGCATCAAGGCCAGTGAAAATGGTGACACTCAGACCTAAAAAATGGAAGGTCCCCAGGTCACATCTGAAATATCTGGAGTGTTTTTTCCAGAAAACACTCTGTAAATCACTGGTCCTGGTACCAAAACTCTGGCCAGCCAGGCAGATGAGGTAACATAGCTCCATGGTAGTCAGACTTGAAAGCTGGTGAGGGGGTTTGGGGTTTTTTTTTTTACAATCATTCTGTACTCCACACTTATGTAATTCTACAAGTTTTATTGATTTATGAATCTGATTTAGTGTGTTAATTAAAATCATGTCTGGGAACACTTTGGAAACACGTGTCATTTAGGTCCTATGTGAAAACCGCTGAAGGACCAGGGAATGTTCATTCCCATGAGTTTTCCTTCTGTCTTTCACATGATGGTTTGCAATGTGCAGTAAGGTTCAGTAGGTATTTAAGCAATACTTAGAATTTGTATCTGTGGTGTTTTCTGGTGGCTTCAGAAATGAAATTATGATCTACTATGTTGCATTGGGTTTGCGTGGCAAGGGTTTGGTAGCGGGGGGCTGCAGGGGTGGCTTCTGTGAGACGCTGCTAGAAGCTTCCCCCATGTCTGACAGAGCCCACGCCAGCCGGCTCCAAGATGGACGCCAGCCGGCCCCCCGACGGACCTCCCGCCGGC